>NC_088865.1:29456270-29519926 GCF_032884065.1 Artemia franciscana | reverse complement strand
ATCAGATTTAGTGTATCAGAGAACCTTGCTGTAGAAGTTTCTAGCTCCTATATGCAAATACGTGGAATTTTGTATTTTTGCCAGAAGAAAGATCACGGATGCGTGTTTATTTTATTTATTTATTTTCAAGGGTGATAGTATAAACCCATCTTGAAATATCACGAGAGGGCTTATTCATCACGAGAGGCACTTCATATAGAAGGGGTTTTCGCACAACTTCAGAGTGGGCTAATTTAATTCGAAATCAGAAGTTCTAGTGCCTTTTTTAAGATTCTAAAGTAGAACTTTGTATTTTTGCCAGATGAAAGATCATGGATGCGTGTTTATTGTAGGCTCCTTTTTTTTAAGGGAGATCGTATCAACCCAGTGGTCCTAGAATGTCACAAGAGGGCTTATTTGAACTGAAAATATAAGTTCTAGTGCCCTTTTTAAATGACAAAAAAAACTAGAGGGCAACTAGTCCCCCTCCCACGCTGATGTTTTTCAGAAAATCTCCCGGTCAAAATTTTGAAATAGCCATTTTGTTCAGCATAGTCGAAAATCTAATAACAATGTCTTTGATGATGACTTAATTCTCTAGAGTCCCTGGGGGATGGGCTGTAAGTTATGAAGTTTGTCCACTGTTTACATATAGCATTCGTTATTGGGAAGCATTCAGACGTATTCTGGGGGATTTTTCTGAGGAGGGGGGGGGGTACATGGGAGGATTTCCATGATCTGGTCAGATCTGGACGATCTGACATCTTTCTCGATTCACTACCCGGAGAATTCCATATCTTCCAGATCTTTCAGATCTTCTAAATAGAAGATCTTCTATTTACTTATATTCACAATCGTGGTGGTCTTACTTGCAACCTTTATCATTTAATTGTGTCAAGATTCAGCTCTACTTTCATCAATAGTTCATATGGACGACTCGTAAATCGACGTAAAATCGACGACGATCATTTACCGATCACGTGCCAACTATCCTGCTCCATGGCGAGCTTTGTGCAACGTAGCTCTCCCAAGTGGTTCTCAAAGTTAAATTGGGAAAATACCAATGTTCCACTTTATGTATTGACATTGTCCCAGTTATTATCATCTATTAAAGTGTCTTTCCACTTATTGCAAGCATCTGTATGTACAACTTCAGCTCGGATAGATATCAACTCGTATGTTCAGCAAATAGTGTTCGTCTCAAGTCTGCCGCTAAAAAGCTGTTCCCTCTGAGCGCGTACGAACGGGTACTCGCAATCCCTTTTGGAAAGTTGATCCTAAAGTGAAGATGGCTAAACAAAAAGATAAGTTCCGGCTCGTTATGTGGATAGCCTATGATCGTCCTCCTTCTGGTTCAGTAGATCAAATAAAACAGAAAACCAAACGAGAGTACAGATATTCCCTGCGTAGAGTGAGACTGAATGCCTGGGATGGTCCTGGTGACAAGAAATCCTGGGATCGTGTTATGAACAGTGTAATGTGTTCACCTCTAATTAATTCGTCTCTTCGGCTATGTGACTTTGTTTCTCCTTATAAAAATATTTTGCTTTCATTTAATGTTAATCTCCAAAATCATTTTACCAAGCTTGTCAATTCAATCCTCCCAATTCGTATCAACCAATCTCAAGTGTTATCGGTGGAATCTGGTGTTATATTCCGAGCTCTTAAGCAAGTGAATAAGTCTGAGTATCTCGATAGTGATGGTCTTTGCTTCAAGTTTGTTGCTTATGATTGTCCTGAACTGCTGAAGCATTTGCAGTTATTGTTTCAGATGTGTTTGACATAGTCCATTGTGCCACATAGTTTTTTGTCCTGGTGTATATATCTCCCATAGTTAAGAGGGGTAAGGACCCCAGTGCTTGCTCTAATTACCGTCCTATCACTGTCTTGTTAGTAAGCTATTTGAATATGTACTACTACCGGCCATTAACTCCAAGTGCAATTTTACGTCCTTCCAGCTTGGTTTTAGAAAAGGTATGGGCTGCGATCAAGCTCACCATATTGTGGGTCGGCTAATGAAACAAGCTGTTGCTAAAAAAAAAGTCCCCTGTATTATTTGACTGTTGATATATCTAGTGCTTTTGACAATGTAATTCATTCAAATGCTTTGTTTTTTCTAGCAGCCTCAGGTGTTAACCTTTCTATTGTTTCCGTGCTTAAGTATTGGTATGCTAATTCTTCAGTTAGGGTGAAGTGGAATTGTTCTGTAGGGGAGTATATTCCTGTTAAAAAAGGCGTTAGGCAAGGTGCCGTGTTATCACCAAGCATATTTAAATGTGTTTTAGCTTCGTATCTCCAACCGTCAATTTTTTACAATGATAATTTAGGTATTAGTCACATTGCATATGCTGATGATGTTCTGCTTCTTAGCCGGACAAAACAGAGTCTAATTACCAAATTTGACCGGCTTTCAGCCGCACTATCCACTGTAGGCCTTTCAGTTAATGCCTCAAAATGTGAGTTTTTGTGTTTTGGGAGTCCTCCACCAGCATTACCTCTTTGCTTGGGTTCTTCAACTATACCATGTTCAGCAAGTATTAAATGGTTGGGTCTCTCTTTTTCCACGTCACTTTCGTCTACTTGCTCCGCTATTACGTCCAGCGTGCTGAAAAATATGCGGATTGGTTACGGAAAAATTTCACCAAATCGTGGTCGGTGTAACCGAAAAGGACTATGCCGTCTTTATTCTAGTTTTGGTGCCCCTGCTGTTTTTTATCGTTATGGTTTTGCTTTCCTTCTTCTTAAGAAGGATACAAGGAAAATACGCTCTTGATATTTTAAGTACTGCAAGTATTGTCTGCGTCTGCCTCGGTGGTATCGGAATCATACAGTCGTCTCTAAATTTGACATCACTGATGCGCCCTCACGACTGAAACATTTATCTGAAGATATATCTCTTAAAACTCAGCAAATGATTGATGTTTGTGACCCTCTTTGGCCATTTTTTGAATTGAGGTAATTTATTTATGCTCTATGTTGTTATACTGTTATGTTATTTATGTTGTTATGTTTTTCTTCTGGTTTTTTCTTTTTTTGTGTTTTTACTCCACAGTTTCATGTATTTTGTGGATTATAAACAAATTCTTCGTATTATTATTATTATTCAGAAAAGCATGCTAAACTGAGCTTTAAAAAAGAATTGTTTATATTAAAAAACAAATTCTGGTTGGATCTAAAGAAATTTTAATCTTTAATTAGATCTGATTTAGTTAAGTGCGATGACACTTAGGTTAAACTAAAGGCTGCTGGATCTATACACAACGTCCTAGCAACACAAAATTAGTAATGTGTCTAAATTTGATATTAACTAGTAAATTAGTTATAAATTGAATGGCCATCTCAGAATTTATCAATTATGGTATTTAAGCCTTCTTCGGGTGAATATCATCTTTTCTGAAAAAAAAATAATGACAGACATCGCCACTTTGTTGCATAGTAATCTTCTTAATTAAAATCGTCTTTGAAATTGAAAATTAACTATCGCCATCTAGATTTAGCCAAGAAAATTCTAAAGTGGATTCTAAGTGAAAACCCAATAGCTTTAGTAGAACGTTTTTTCTTAATTTTGCTTATACTCTGCATACTAACACAACCATATCTATATAACGATAAAAACTTGTTGATTTTCAGAAAATTTAAGGTTGGATGTAAAGAAATTTAGAACTGCAACTAAAATATGGCTTTTGGTAATCAGATGAAACTATAATTCATTTTAAGGATGCTGGAACTCCTGACTTGGCCGTAGGAGTTGCTATATCAATTTAGTGCATATATCCATCTAAACTGGTTATCAAAATAAGCTAAATGTAATTTTTGAACGTTTTGGCTCCACTTATTAACATTACAATGTCAAAGTTGCCAGTAAAGTATATTTTTACATCGTTTTTCAATTTGCAATTTTCTTTGGCTTTTCAGTAAAATTTTTTAGTCAACTTCAGTTAATCGGAATAAAACTTAGTTGTTTATTTTCGTTAAGTAAAGTCAGCATGAACAAGCAGATTATTATCTGTGTTGAAACATAATTCATCTTTAGTCATCTGCATGTTTCTTCAAAAAAAGTGATATCCCTTGTATATCCCTTCTATATGAGATTTGTGATGTTTCCAAGTGCAGTTTTCATTTGGATATGATACCATTTTCAAGATGTTTCAGACTGTTTTTTTTCAAACTAATAAATTTATGATTTGCAATGAAGTTTTACCAATCATGTTATCCGACATAACAGTTACCATTCATGGACCAGCTTAAATCGGTAATTGTTCTTTGCTTAACTTTTTTAAATGTATTTTAAATTTTTGTTTACGATGGGCTAGACTTTGTTCTTTACTAGATAGTGTTTGACGGCGCAACCCTGATGGTAAAAGCTTTGTCATTATTAATTACGATGATGGAAAGTTGAGAGAGGCTAAGTGGGCATTCATTCAGGATCAATTTGCTAAAAGAAAATAAAGTATATCTAACCAGTCGGAAATATAATAGATTTTAATTTATTTTTGTTTATTCTTTTGCCTTAATGAAGAAAGATAATATACAATTATATGAATGAATGAGTCTGTTGATAAGCTCACAGATCAGTGACACAAGACGGAAATACAAATAAAACATAAGTAAAGGAAAATAACAAAAATATGGAGTGAGCTATATTTCCATTCAATGGCAAATACCCTTAGTTTGATTTAGATGGTGTTGATGCTGAGCTTTTAGTCTTATTAGTGAGAGAGAGACAAAGATTGGTTTATTAATATAAACTAAATTTTAAAAAAAAGTTTTTTTAACTAAAAGTAAGGAGCGACATTAAAACTTAAAATGAACGGAAATTACTCCGTGTTTGAAAGGGACTGTTCCCTTCTTGAGGCCCCGCTCTTTGCGCTAAAGTTTGACTCTTTCTCTCAATCCTACTTTTTTAACAGTAAAAAATTTAAAGTAGTCATACAGTAAGTCATACAGTAGTCATTTACAGTAGTAAAACAGTAAGTCATACACGGAGTAATTTTTTTTTTTCAAGTTTTAATGTCGCTCCTTATTTTCAGTTAAAAAAAACTAATTTTTTTTTTATTTAATTTCTGAACGTTTTTGAATTAATGCATGTTTGATTTTGGCTCTTCGCACATAAATTATTAAAATGAGATTTCTATATAAATTCTTTTTTGTCTAAATAGTTTTCTCTTAGTTTTGACCAGACGATTTTGATAAAAAAAGGGTGGGGGAGGAGGCCTAGTTGCCCTCCAATTTTTTAGTTACTTGAAAAGGCAACTAGAACTTTAAATTTTTAACGAACGTTTTTATTAGTAAAAAATATCCGTAACTTAAGAATTAACTTACGTAAAGTTTTTTTTTATATTCTCATATATTTATTATGTATATGAGAGGGGTTTGTCCTCTCGTTAATACCTCACTCTGTACATTAAAGCTTAAGTTTTTGTCCCAATTCTTTAAGAATGACCCCTAAATCAGAAAGGCCGTAAAATAAATATTTGAAATTACTTAAAAATATTTTAGCGTAAAGAGCGAGGTTTTTAGGAGGAGATGAACCCCTCATATGCGTAATAATCTCTGTTCGCTTTAAGTTTTAAAGTTGCTCCTTACTTTCAGTTGAAAAAACTTTTTCATATTCATTTTTTCATTGTTTTTTTTATAATAATGCTAGAAAATCCCGCTCCCCCTTCGTTGAATTTATCTTCCCCCATGACATATTCCTCCAAGAAAGATCCTCCCACATAACCCCCTCCCCTCGACCAAAATAATTTCTGTTTGTTTCTATTTCTAATTATTTCTCCTTACTTTCAGTAAAAAGCTTGTTTTAAAATTTGATTTCTTTAAAGGATAAGTTGTGGACATTTTTTTCTAGAAAACAGAAAATTTTAGTATTACTCATAATTTCGATGATCCTTTTCCTCCGTTTAATTATTAACGGCTTCGTATCGTCGTAAATCGAAACTGCTACCAAGCAAAAAAAAAATAACAGATAAAAAAAAAGGAAGGAACAAAATACATATACCGTATCTGAAAGATGCTGCCAAAGTAAAACAATAAACATCGTTCATTTTTTTTAGTTTATTTTTAATATATGCTACATTAGCTGCTGAACTGATCTTGATTGTTGAACTGAGACTGAACTGAAAACATAACAAATATTCATATAAACAATTCGTCTTCTTTCCTGCTTTGCCCAGAAAATGACACTAGATTTGACCCAAACTTCTGAAATTTTGTACGACTCTCACAAAAACATTACAAAAATGCATAAAAATAAATTTTTAATGCGTCTTTAAAAATTTTCTTTTTATTGTGTTGGTATTATGTTGGCTTTGATGAAGTAAATGAATGATTACGGTTTTGATACTGTAAAGGTATCAGTATGCCGGGAAATTAAAACTTCAACCGAGTCTGTTGGTTTTTGAATTAAGATTGAATAGTGGTGGGCATCAAGTCTTGGCTAATTGTAAAAAAAAAACTACAAAAAAAAATGTTTGTAAAATAAAAAAAAAATTGTTAATATGTATTTTTGTTACTTTTTTACAAGTGGCAAAAATTTAGGAGGGGGGCTCAAACCGGGTACTCCCCTCCCCCTTTGACACGGCCCTGTCCTTAGCTATGCCTAGCTAATAGCTATGGCAACTACACGTATCTTTAGCAAATCCTGAACTACCTGTGCCAAAGTGCCTGGACTACCAACTATACTATTCAAACATAGTTAATTTACACAAAGTGATAAAGATTGATCAAATACTTTTAAATCCATGCAAAAAAAAAATTAACGTTGCATTTAATTTAACGTTGCCAAATCAGCTACCTTTTTTTTTATGTAACACTAAAATAAATATACAAGCAAAAATAATTCTAGGACATTTCTCTGCCAAGTGATTTGTCCAGTAAAATGAAAACAAAGTAAGGTATATTATTTGCTATTTTTTTCTGAATAAAAAGAAAAATCACAGACATGTCAAAGGAATCGCCCAATTGTTTTTATAATAATTATTTTTATTTTTATGAAATAAAGGGATGCGAACGCTACCCTTTATTAACAAGTGAGAGACTAAAAAGTTTGAAAAAATCTTGATCCTACAGACTATTGATAGTTGTTTCTTTCGTCACGTTCTGTTCAAGTTTACGGTTGTCATTATGTAGTACATGCGCTCTAAGTTCCAGAGGGATTTAATGGCCTCGACAGATTATTTGGATTTGAACGATCTGTCGCTCATCGTATTTTGAACACATTTTAAACTCCAACTTGATAGAAAAAATCCACCGGAGGAAAATCGGCAGTGCGCTAAAACTTCTTGCTGGCGAGCCGAGCCGCGGGCACCTCTATTTGTCGCCGAAAAGAAACCGGCACGGCATTGGAGTCTACCTAAAACTTCATAATTTTGAAACAATAAAAAGAAAAATATTTGAAAATTTGGGCTTTAGACCCTAGGTTGGTCCAGGAGGAGAGAAATTTCGTTTGATGTCCTTGATGCCTTAAGTCCTTAAGAATGCCCTTAAAAATGCCCTTGAGTCTCTTTTCTCTTATTGCCCTCATTCCTTCGTCTAGTAACAGTATTTCCAGTTTAGGTGGGTTGCCTAAACTTAAGAGTTTTGAAATCTTTTTAAGGGAAATTCTTTTCATTTGTAGATTCTAGGGAGTTTTTACCCTTATAGTACTAAAGATTTTAGTCTCTTAGGATCTTTATATTGTTTCTAGACTCAATGCTCTGTGTAAAGGGAGAACAGGATGTAAGAGATAATGTTCCGTGTTAAGGGAGAACGAGACAAGCACCTAAAGTTCCATCTGTCAGAATAATAGGGGGCATTGCTACGGGTCCGGGGGTTTCTACCAGATTAGAAAGAAATCATTCTTGGATTTATTTCCAAGGTCGTTAGATGGTGTAAATGTGAGCCTAGCTCAAGCTACATCAAGTTGTTTTATTTCTTTTTAAAAATAACTATTCTTGAATTTATTATCCCTTGAACATAGCACCTGCTTCGACTGCCACCACATCTACCCGCAAAGATGATCTACGACTTCGACCCTATATAAACCGGTTGGAAGCAATCGCGCGGCCGACCAAAGAAATGTTGGTCCGACAGCCTCTCCGAGTTCCTAATGATTGCAAACATCAGACCAGGTAAAGCGCAAATACTCGCCATCGACCGGAACGGATGGAGGAGGCAGATGTGACTCTTTAGGTCAATCAGCACTCGGCAGGAGACTTAAGTCAAAGTAAGTCAAGTGAATATAGCCACATAATGTATTTAGTCTGAAAAGTAAAGGGCATAGTAATGCAATAAAAAAATCTGAACAAACTCTAGTATAAGTCCATGAAGACTGATTGTCCATAATGCATTGATATTCTTCACTTGAAACTATGAAAAAGATTTACCGTCTTGAAACACAACTAGTCTCCCAATTCCTTGTTTCTGCAAAGTTTTTTTTTTTGAGTCCATCTTTAAGGATTTTTGTGTCATTTCGTTCTGCTTTTCTCTAGTTCAAGCTTTGGGTGCTTTAATAAATTTGTGCTCGAATTCTAGTATAATCACTATAATTTTACTTGAACATCATCTATGCTCCTATAGTCTTCTTCCTAAACTGTTAGTAACATAATGGAAATGCAGAATTTTTCAATTAAATAAAGAATTTACAGGATAAATACTGATAAAATTAACGTAAGCAATCATTTACCTGATATAGTTTTAATGTTTTGTTGCTGTGTATTTTGCTTAGGTGATAAGTAATCCTTGCTTTTGTGTCATTATTTAGTGTAAATTTAATTATCTTACAATATAAGTTGCGCTGTTATCAAGCGGCAGATATCAAAACTATTGACTTCAACAATATTTGAAATTAACCAGGAATATAATGACTGATCATCAGGAATCGTGGCAATTTTTTGAAAAAAATAGAATTTCTTAGAAAACGGAACAAAAATAAATGGCCCCACAGAGGCGCGAACGACTTACAAGACTTACTGCTTGAAAGTTGTCCAGTCATCGCTGTCCAATTTCATTCAAGCACGCTAACCACTTCGCCAAGAGGGCTTGCATCAAAAAATGTTTTAATTATATGATTGTACATAGTGAATCAAAAGTGAAATAAATAGACCAAGAAAAGGAAATTATACGAAAATATTAAAAGAAATTTATTAAACAAAAGAGAAAAAAAATTCTTTGTTTTCATGGCTCTCAGTATAAAAAGAGTGGTTGCAATTAGCAGAAAACTCAATGGAAAATAATTACGGTATTACCAAAGGAACTTATCGGCTAAATAATTGCTTAATTTTTAGTTTTGAGACAATAAAATAGTTTTGACAATTACAAACAGAAAATTTAGTTTTGAAAACAAAAGACAATAAAATGTCAATTTGGAAAAAAAAATTACACAGCACTTCAGATTGTGCATTATTTCTTGAATCATGTTCTCCCTTTATACAAAAAATTGTGTCTAGAAACAAGATAAAGAGTCTAAGAGACAAAATATTTGGTAGCTTTTGATTTAGTCAAAATGTCCTTTTTACTTTTTAAAGCTACCCTCTTAAACTTAACCTAAACTTTAGAAATTTTATTTGAATCATAGTTCAACTTAAAAATAAGAATCTAATAATTACAGAGTATTTTCAAAAGTAAAATGCATCTAGTATTCAATCAGTTAAGGCAATTTAACTGAGAGGCAATCATTTAAGGCAAGTTTAGTCTTACCCATCAAAAGTTACGAACCTGAAAAACTTGCCTTTTTGAAAAAAAGGGAAAAATTTCTAGAAGTCATAGAATCTTCATGAAAATCGCACCATCAGATTTATTGTATCAGAGAACCTTGCTGTAGAAGTTTCTAGCTCCTATATGCAAATACGTGGAATTTTGTATTTTTGCCAGAAGAAAGATCACGGATGCGTGTTTATTTTATTTATTTATTTTTTCAAGGGTGATAGTATAAACCCATCTTGAAATATCACGAGAGGTCTTATTCATCACGAGAGGCACTTCATATAGAAGGGGTTGTCGCATAACTTCAGAGTGGGCTAATTTATTTCGAAATCAGAAGTTCTAGTGGCTTTTTTAAGATTCTAAAGTAGAACTTTGTATTTTTGCCAGATGAAAGATCATGGATGCGTGTTTATTGTGGGCTCGTTTTTTTAAGGGAGATCGTATCAACCCAGTGGTCCTAGAATGTCACAAGAGGGCTTATTTGAACAGAAAATATAAGTTCTAGTGCCCTTTTTAAATGACAAAAAAAACTAGAGGGCAACTAGTCCCCCTCCCACGCTGATGTTTTTCAGAAAATCTCCCGATCAAAATTTTGAAATAGCCATTTTGTTCAGCATAGTCAAAAATCTAATAACTATGTCTTTGACGATGACTTAATTCTCTAGAGTCCCTGGGGGATGGGCTGTAAGTTATGAAGTTTGTCAACTGTTTACATAAAGCATTGGTTATTGGGAAGCATTCAGACGTATTCTGGGTGATTTTTCTGAGGAGGGGGGGGGGTACATGGGAGGAGTCCCATGATCTGGTCAGATCTGGACGATCTGACATCTTTCTCGATTCACTACCCGGAGAATTCCATATCTTCCAGATCTTCCAGATCTTCTAAATAGAAGATCTTCTATTTACTTATATTCACAATCGTGGTGGTCGTACTTGCAACCTTTATCATTTAATTGTGTCAAGATTCAGCTCTACTTTCATCAATAGTTCATGTGGACGACTCGTAAAATCGACGACGATCATTTACCGATCACGTGCCAACTATCCTGCTCCATGGCGAGCTTTGTGCAACGTAGCTCTCCCAAGTGGTTCTCAAAGTTAAATTGGGAAAATACCAATGTTCCACTTTATGTATTGACATTGTCCCAGTTATTATCATCTATTAAAGTGCCTTTCCACTTATTGCAAACATCTGTGTGGACAACTTCAACTCGGATAGATATCAACTCGTATTTTCAGCAAATAGTGTTCTGTCTCAAGTCTGCCGCTATAAAGCTGTTCCCTCTGGGCGCGTACGAACGGGTACTCGCAATCCCTTTTGGACCTAAAGTGAAGATGGCTAAACAAAAAGATAAGTTCTGGCTCCGTATGTGGATAGCCTTTGATCGTCCTCCTTCTGGTTCAGTAGATCAAATAAAACAGAAAACCAAACGAGAGTACAAATATTCCCTGCGTAGAGTGAGACTGAATGCCTGGGATGGTCCTTATGACAAGAAATCCTAATATTTTGAAATAAAAATATTTTGCTTTCATTTAATGTTAATCTCCAAAATCATTTTACAGAGCTTGCCAATTCAATCCTCCCAATTCGTATCAACCAATCTCAAGTGTTATCGTTGGAATCTGGTGTTATATTCCGAGCTCTTAAGCAAGTGAATAAGTCTGAGTATCTCGATAGTAATGGTCTTTGCTTCAAGTTTTTTGCTTATGATTGTCCTGAATTGCTGAAGCATTTGCAGTTATTGTTTCAGATGTGTTTGACATAGCCCATTTTGCCACATAGTTTATTGTCCTGGTGTATATATATCCCATAGTTAAGAGGAGTAAGGACCCCAGTGCTTGCTCTAATTACCGTCCTATCACTGTCTTGTTAGTAAGCTATTTGAATATGTACTGCTACCGGCCATTAACTCCAAGTGCAATTTTACGCCCTTCCAGCTTGGTTTTAGAAAAGGTATGGGCTGCAATCAAGCTCACCATATTGTGGGTCGGCTAATGAAACAAGCTGTTGCTAAAAAAAAAGTCCCCTGTATTATTTGACTGTTGACATATCTAGTGCTTTTGACAATGTAATTCATTCAAATGCTTTGTTTTCTCTAGCAGCCTCAGGTGTTAACCTTTCTATTGTTTCCGTGCTTAAGTATTGGTATGCTAATTCTTCAGTTAGGGTGAAGTGGAATTGTTCTGTAGGGGAGTATATTCCTGTTAAAAAAGGCGTTAGGCAAGATGCCGTGTTATCACCGAGCATATTTAAATGTGTTTTAGCTTCGTATCTCCAACCGTCAATTTTTTACAATGATAATTTAGGTATTAGTCACATTGCATATGCTGATGATGTTCTGCTTCTTAGCCGGACAAAACAGAGTCTAATTACCAAATTTGACCGGCTTTCAGCCGCACTATCCACTGTAGGCCTTTCAGTTAATGCCTCAAAATGTGAGTTTTTGTGTTTTGGGAGTCTTCCACCAGCATTACCTCTTTGCTTGGGTTCTTCAACCACCATGTTCAGCAAGTATTAAATGGTTGGGTCTCTCTTTTTCCACGTCACTTTCGTCTACTTGCTCCGCTATTACGTCCAGCGTGCTGAAAAGCATGCGGGTTGGTTACGAAAACATTTCACCAAATCGTGGTCGGTATAACCGAAAAGGACTATGCCGTCTTTATTCTAGTTTTGGTGCCCCTGCTGTTTTTTATCGTTATGGTTTTGCTTTCCTTCTTCTTAAGAAGGATACAAAGAAAATACGCTCTGGATATTTTAAGTATTGTTAGTATTTGCTGCGTCTGCCTCGGTGGTATCGGAATCATACAGTCGTCTCTAAATTTGACAACACTGATGCGCCCTCACGACTGAAACATTTATCTGAAGATATATCTCTTAAAACTCAGCAAATGATTGATGTTTGTGACCCTATTTGACCATTTTTTGAATTGAGTTAATTTATTTATGTTGTATGTTGTTATACTGTTATGTTATTTATGTTGTTATAATTTTTTCTTGTTTTTTCTTTTTTTGTGTATTTACTCCACAGTTTTATGTATTTTGTGGGTTATAAATAAGTTCTTCTTATTATTATTATTATTCAGCAAAGCATGCTAAACTGAGCTTTAAAAAAAAAATTGTTTATATTAAAAAACAAATTCCGGTTGGATCTAAAGAAATTTTAATCTTTAATTAGATCTGATTTAGTTAAATGTGATGACACTTAGGTTAAACTAAAGGCTGCTGGATCTATACACACCGTCCTAGCAACACAAAATTAGTAATGTGTCTAAATTTGATATTAACTAGTAAATTAGTTATAAACTGAATGGCCATCTCAGAAATTATCAATTATGGTATGTAAGCCTTCTTCGGGTGAAGATCAGCTTTTTTGAAAAAAAAAATGACAGACATCGCCGCTTTTGTTGCATAGTAATCTTCTTAATTAAAATCGTCTTTGAAATTGAAAATTAACTATCGCCATTTAGATTTAGCCAAGAAAATTCTAAAGTGGATTCTAAGTGAAAACCCAATGGCTTTAATAGAACGTTTTTTTTTAATTTTGCTTATACTCTGCATACTAACACAACCATATCTGTATAACGATAAAAACTTGTTGATTTTCAGAAAATTTAAGGTTGGATGTAAAGAAATTTAGAACTGCAATTAGAAATATGGCTTTTGGTAATCAGATGAAACTTAAATTCATTTTAAGGATGCTGGAACTCCTGACGTTGCCGTAGGAGTTGCTATATCAATTTAGTGCATATATCCATCTAAACTGGATATCAAAATAGGCTAAATGTAATTTTTGAACGTTTTGGCTCCACTTATTAACATTACAATGTCAAAGTTGCCAGTAAAGTATATTTTTAAATCGTTATTCAACTTGCAATTTTCTTTGGCTTTTCAGTAAAATTTTTTAGTCAACTTCAGTTAATCGGAATAAAACTTAGTTGTTTAGTTTCGTTAAGTAAAATCAGCATGAACAAGCAGATTATTATCTGTGTTGAAACATAATTCATCTTTAGTCATCTGCATGTTTCTTCAAAAAAAGTGATATCCCTTGTATATCCCTTCTATATGAGATTTGTTATGTTTCCAAGTGCAGTTTTTATTTGGATATGATACCATTTTCAAGATGTTTCAGGCTGTTTTTTTTTTTTAAACTAATAAATTTATGATTTGCAATGAAGTTTTACCCATCATGTTATCCGACATAACAGTTACCATTCATGGACCAGCTTAAATCGGTAATTGTTCTTTGCTTAACTTTTTTAAATGTATTTAAAATTTTTGTTTACGATGGGCTAGAATATGTTCTTTACTAGATAGTGTTTGACGGCACAGCATTCATTCAGGATCAATTTGCCAAAAGAAAATAAAGTATATCTAACCAGTCGGAAATAGAATAGATTTTAATTTATTTTTGTTTATTCTTTTGCCTTAACGAAGAAAGATAATATACAATTATATGAATGAATGAGTCTTTTGATAAGCTCACAGATCAGTGACACAAGACGAGAAATACAAATAAAACATAAGTAAAGGAAAATATCAAAAATATGGAGTGAGCTATATTTCCATTCAATGGAAAATACCATTAGTTTGATTTAGATGGCGTTGATGCTGAGCTTTTAGTCTTATTAGTGAGAGAGAGACAAAGATTGGTTTATTAATATAAACTAAATTTTTTAAAAAAGTTTTTTTTAACTAAAAGTAAGGAGTGACATTAAAACTTAAAATGAACGGAAATTACTCCGTGTTTGAAAGGGACTGTTCCCTTCTCGACGCCCCGCTCTTTGCGCTAAAGTTTGACTCTTTCTCTCAATCCTACTTTTTTAACAGTAAAAAAATTTAAAGTAGTCATACAGTAAGTCATACAGCAGTCATTTACAGTAGTAAAACAGTAAGTCATACACGGAGTAATTTTTTTTTCAAGTTTTAATGTCGCTCCTTACTTTCAGTTAAAAAAACTAATTTTTTTTTATTTAATTTCTGAACGTTTTTGAATTAATGCATGTTTGATTTTGGCTCTTCGCACATAAATTATTAAAATGAAATTTGTATATTAATTCCTTTTTGGCTAAATGCTTTTCTCTTAGTTTTGACCAGACGATTTTGAGAAAAAAGGGTTGGGGGAGGAGACCTAGTTGCCCTCCAATTTTTTAGTTACTTGAAAAGGCAACTAGAACTTTAAATTTTTAACGAACGTTTTTATTAGTAAAAAATATACGTAACTTAAGAATTAACTTACGTAACGAACTTTTATATTCTCATATTTTTATTATGTATATGAGAGGGGTTTGTCCTCTCGTTAATACCTCACTCTTTACACTAAAGCTTAAATTTTGTCCCAACTCTTTAAGAATGACCCCTACATCAGAAAGACCGTAAAATAAATAGTTGAAACTACTTAAAAATATTTTAGCGTAAAGAGCAAGGTTTTTAGGAGGAGATGAACCCCTCATATGCGTTATAATCTCTGTTCGTTTTAAGTTTTAAAGTTGCTCCTTACTCTCAGTTGAAAAAACTTTTTCATACTTATTTTTTCATTGTTTTTTTTTAATAATGCTAGAAAATCCTGCGCCCCCTTCATTGAATTTATCTCCCCACATGACATATTCCTCCAAGAAAGATCCTCCCAAATAACCCCCTTCCCTCGACCAAAATAATTTCTGTTTGTTTCTATTTCTATTTATTTCTCCTTACTTTCAGTAAAAAGCTTGTTTTAAAATTTAATTTCTTTAAAGGATAAGTTGTGGACATTTTTTTTAGAAAACAGAAAATTTTAGCATTACTAATAATTTTGATGATCCTTTTCCTCCGTTTAATTATTAACGGCTTCGTATCGTCGTAAATCGAAACTGCTACCAAGCAAAAAAAAAAACAGGTAAAAAAAAAGGTAAAAAAAAGTAAGGAACAAAATACATATACCGTATCTGAAAGATGCTGCCAAAGTAAAACAGTAAACATCGTTTCATTTTTTTAGTTTATTTTTAATGTATGCTACATTAGCTACTGAACTGATCTTGATTGTTGAACTGAGAATGAACTGAAAACATAACAAATATTCATATAAACAATTCGTCTTCTTTCCCGCTTTACCCAGAAAATGAGACTAGATTTGACCCAAACTTCTGAAATTTTGTACGACTCTCACAAAAACATTACAAAAATGCATAAAAATAAATTTTAATGCGTCTTTAAAAATTTTCTTTTTATTGTGTTGGTATTATGTTGGCTTTGATGAAGTAAATGAATGATTACGGTTTTGATACTGTAAAGGTATCAGTATGCCGGGAAATTAAAACTTCAACCGAGTCTGTTGGTTTTTGAATTAAGATTTAATAGCGGTGGGCATCAAGTCTTGTCTAATTGTAAAAAAAAACCTAAAAAAAAATATTTGTCAAATATAAAAAAAATTTGTTAATATGTATTTTTGTTACTTTTTTATAAGTGGCAAAAATTTAGGAGGGGGGCTCGAACCGGGTACTCCCCTCCCCCTTTGACACGGCCCTGTCCTTAGCTATGCCTAGCTAACAGTTATGGCAACTACACGTATCTTTACCAAATCCTGAACTTCCTGTGCCAAAGTGCCTGAACTACCAACTATACTATTCAAATATAGTTAAAAATAACTATTCCTGAATTTATTATCCCTTGAACATAGCACCTGCTTCGAATGCCACCACATCTACCCGCAAAGACGATCTGCGACTTCGACCCTATATAAATCGGTTGGAAGCAATCGCGTGGCCGACCAAAGAAATGTTGGTCCGACAGCCTCTCCGAGTTCCTAATGATTGCAAACATCAGACCGGGTAAAGCGCAAATACTCGCCGTCGACCGGAACGGATGAAGGAGGCAGATGTGACTCTTTAGGTCAATCAGCACTCGGCAGGAGACTTAAGACAAAGTAAGTCAAGTGAATATAGCCACGTAATGTATTTAGTCTGAAAAGTAAAGGGCATAGTAATGCAATAAAAAAATCTGAACAAACTCTAGTATAAATCCATGGAGACTGATTGTCCATAATGTATTGATATTCTTCACTTGAAACTATGAAAAAGATTTACCGTCTTGAAACACAACTAGTCTCCCAAAGTTTTTTGGGAGTTTCTGCAAAGTTTTTTTTTTGAGTCCATCTTTATGGACTTTTGTGTCATTTCGTTCTGCTTTTCTCTAGTTCAACGCTTTGGGTGCTTTAATAAATTTATGCTCAAATTCTAGTATAATCACTATAATTTTACTTGAACATCATCTATGCTCCAATAGTCTTCTTCCTAAACTGTTAGTAACACAATGGAAATGCAGAATTTTTCAATTAAATAAAGAATTTACGGGTTAAATACTGATAAAATTAACGTAAGCATTCATTTACCTGATATAGTCTTAATGTTTTGTTGCTGTGTATTTTGCTTGGGTGATAAGCAATCCTTGCTTTTGTGTCATTATTTAGTGTAAATTTAATTATCTTACAATATAAGTTTCGCTGTTATCAAGTGGCAGATATCAACACTATTGACTTCAACAATATTTGAAACTAAGCAGGAATATAATGACTGATCATCAGGAATCGTGGCAATTTTTTGAAAAAAATGGAATTTCTTAGAAAACGGAACAAAAAAAAATTGGCCCCAGAGAGGCGCGAACGACTTACAAGACTTACCGCTTGAAAGTTGTCCAGTCATCGCTGTCCAATTTCATTCAAGCACGCTAACCGCTCTGCCAAGAGGGCTTGCATCAAAAAATGTTTTAATTATATGATTGTACATAGTGAATCAAAAGTGAAATAAATAGACCAAGAAAAGGAAATTATACGAAAATATTAAAAGAAATTTATTAAACAAAAGAGAAAAAAACATTTTCTTTGTTTTCATGACTCTCAGTATAAAAAGAGTGGTTGCAATTAGCAGAAAACTCAATGGAAAATAATTAGAGTATTACCAAAGGAAGTTCTCGGCTAAATAATTGCTTAATTTTTAGTTTTGAGACAATAAAATAGTTTTGACAATTACAAATAGAAAATTTAGTTTTGAAAACGAAAGACAATAAAATGTCAATTTGGAAAAAACAGTTACACAGCACTTCAGATTGAGCATTATTTCTTGAATCATGTTCTCCCTTTATACAAAAAATTGTGTCTAGAAACAAGATAAAGAGTCTAAGAGACAAAATATTTGGTAGCTTTTGATTTAGTCAAAATGCCCTTTTTACTTTTTAAAGCTACCCTCTTAAACTTAACCTAAACTTTAGTATTTTTATTCGAATCATAGTTCAACTTAAAAATAAGAATCTAATAATTACAGAGTATTTTCAAAAGTAAAATGCATCTAGTATTCAATCAGTTAAGGCAATTTAACTGAGAGGCAATCATTTAAGGCAAGTTTAGTCTTACCCAACAAATGTTACGAACCTGAAAAACTTGCCTTTTTGAAAAAAAGGGAAAATTTTCTGGAAGTCATAGAATCTTCATGAAAATCGCACCATCAGATTTAGTGTATCAGAGAACCTTGCTGTAGAAGTTTCTAGCTCCTATAAGCAAATACGTGGAATTTTATATTTTTGCCAGAAGAAAGATCACGGATGCGTGTTTATTTTATTTATTTATTTTCAAGGGTGATAGTATAAACCCATCTTGAAATATCACGAGAGGGCTTATTCATATCGAGAGGCATTTCATATAGAAGGGGTTTTCGCACAACTTCAGAGTGGGCTAATTTATTTCGAAATCAGAAGTTCTAGTGGCTTTTTTAAGATTCTAAAGTAGAACTTTGTATTTTTGCCAGCAGAAAGATGATGGGTGCGTGTTAATTGTACTTTTTTTTCCAAGGGTGATCGTATCGATCCAGTGGTTCTAATATATGACGAGAGGGCTTATTTAACAGAAATTATAAGTTCTAGTACCCTTTTTAAATGAACAAAAAATTAAAGGGCAACTATTCCCCCTTCCCCGCTCATGTTTTTCCCAAGATATCCCGATCAAAATTTTGAGATAGCCATTTTGTTCAGCATAGTCAAAAATTCTAATAACTATGTCTTTGACGATGATTTAATTCTCTAGAGTCCCTGGGGGATGGGCTGTAAGTTATGAAGTTTGTCCACTGTTTACATATAGCATTCGTTATTGGGAAGCATTCAGACGTATTCTGGGGGATTTTTCTGAGGAGGGGGGGGTACATGGGAGGATTCCCATGATCTGGTCAGATCTGGACGATCTGACATCTTTCTCGATTCACTACCCGGAGAATTCCATATCTTCCAGATCTTCCAGATCTTCTAAATAGAAGATCTTCTATTTACTTATATTCACAATCGTGGTGGTCGTACTTGCAACCTTTATCATTTAATTGTGTCAAGATTCAGCTCTACTTTCATCAATAGTTCATATGGACGACTCGTAAATCGACGTAAAATCGACGACGATCATTTACCGATCACGTGCCAACTATCCTGCTCCATGCCGAGCTTTGTGCAACGTAGCTCTCCCAAGTGGTTCTCAAAGTTAAATTGGGAAAATACCAATGTTCCACTTTATGTATTGACATTGTCCCAGTTATTATCATCTATTAAAGTGCCTTTCCACTTATTGCAAGCATCTGTATGTACAACTTCAACTCGGATAGATATCAACTCGTATTTTCAGCAAATAGTGTTCGTCTCAAGTCTGCCGCTAAAAAGCTGTTCCCTCTGAGCGCGTACGAACGGGTACTCGCAATCCCTTTTGGAAAGTTGATCCTAAAGTGAAGATGGCTAAACAAAAAGATAAGTTCCGGCTCGTTATGTGGATAGCCTATGATCGTCCTCCTTCTGGTTCAGTAGATCAAATAAAACAGAAAACCAAACGAGAGTACAAATATTCCCTGCGTAGAGTGAGACTGAATGCCTGGGATGGTCCTGGTGACAAGAAATCCTGGGATTGTGTTATGAACAGTGTAATGTGTTCACCTCTAATTAATTCGTCTCTTCGGCTATGTGACTTTGTTTCTCCTTATAAAAATATTTTGCTTTCATTAAATGTTAATCTCCAAAATCAATTTACCAAGCTTGTCAATTCAATCCTCCCAATTCGTATCAACCAATCTCAAGTGTTTTCGGTGGAATCTGGTGTTATATTCCGAGCTCTTAAGCAAGTGAATAAGTCTGAGTATCTCGATAGTGATGGTCTTTGCTTCAAGTTTGTTGCTTATGATTGTCCTGAACTGCTGAAGCATTTGCAGTTATTGTTTCAGATGTGTTTGACATAGCCCATTTTGCCACATAGTTTTTTGACCTGGTGTATATATCTCCCATAGTTAAGAGGGGTAAGGACCCCAGTGCTTGCTCTAATTACCGTCCTATTACTGTCTTGTTAGTAAGCTATTTGAATATGTACTACTACCGGCCATTAACTCCAAGTGCAATTTTACGTCCTTCCAGCTTGGTTTTAGAAAAGGTATGGGCTGCGATCAAGCTCACCATATTGTGGGTCGGCTAATGAAACAAGCTGTTGCTAAAAAAAAGTCCCCTGTATTATTTGACTGTTGATATATCTAGTGCTTTTGACAATGTAATTCATTCAAATGCTTTGTTTTTTCTAGCAGCCTCAGGTGTTAACCTTTCTATTGTTTCCGTGCTTAAGTATTGGTATGCTAATTATTCAGTTAGGGTGAAGTGGAATTGTTCTGTAGGGGAGTATATTCCTGTTAAAAAAGGCGTTAGGCAAGGTGCCATGTTATCACCAAGCATATTTAAATGTGTTTTAGCTTCGTATCTCCAACCGTCAATTTTGTACAATGATAATTTAGGCATTAGTCACATTGCATATGCTGATGATGTTCTGCTTCTTAGCTGGACAAAACAGAGTCTAATTACCAAATTTGACCGGCTTTCAGCCGCACTATCCACTGTAGGCCTTTCAGTTAATGCCTCAAAATGTGAGTTTTTGTGTTTTGGGAGTCCTCCACCAGCATTACCTCTTTGCTTGGGTTTTTCAACTATACCATGTTCAGCAAGTATTAAATGGTTGGGTCTCTCTTTTTCCACGTCACTTTCGTCTACTTGCTCCGCTATTACGTCCAGCGTGCTGAAAAGCATGCGGGTTGGTTACGGAAAAATTTCACCAAATCGTGGTCGGTATAACCGAAAAGGACTATGCCGTCTTTATTCTAGTTTTGGTGCCCCTGCTGTTTTTTATCGTTATGGTTTTGCTTTCCTTCTTCTTAAGAAGGATACAAGGAAAATACGCTCTGGATATTTTAAGTATTGCAAGTATTTGCTGCGTCTGCCTCGGTGGTATCGGAATCATACAGTCGTCTCTAAATTTGACATCACTGATGCGCCCTCACGACTGAAACATTTATCTGAAGATATATCTCTTAAAACTCAGCAAATGATTGATGTTTGTGACCCTCTTTGGCCATTTTTTGAATTGAGGTAATTTATTTATGTTGTATGTTGTTATACTGTTATGTTATTTATGTTGTTATGTTTTTCTTCTTGTTTTTTCTTTTTTTGTGTTTTTACTCCACAGTTTTATGTATTTTGTGGGTTATAAATAAGTTCTTCTTATTATTATTATTATTCAGCAAAGCATGCTAAACTGAGCTTTAAAAAAAAAATTGTTTATATTAAAAAACAAATTCTGGTTGGATCTAAAGAAATTTTAATCTTTAATTAGATCTGATTTAGTTAAATGTGATGACACTTAGGTTAAACTAAAGGCTGCTGGATCTATACACAACGTCCTAGCAACACAAAATTAGTAATGTGTCTAAATTTGATATTAACTAGTAAATTAGTTATAAACTGAATGGCCATCTCAGAATTTATCAATTATGGTATTTAAGCCTTCTTCGGGTGAAGATTGAAAATTAACTATCGCCATCTAGATTTAGCCAAGAAAATTCTAAAGTGGATTCTAAGTGAAAACCCAATGGCTTTAGTAGAACGTTTTTTCTTAATTTTGCTTATACTCTGCATACTAACACAACCATATCTGTATAACGATAAAAACTTGATTTTCAGAAAATTTAAGGTTGGATGTAAAGAAATTTAGAACTGCAATTAAAATATTGCTTTTGGTAATCAGATGAAACTTAAATTCATTTTAAGGATGCTGGAACTCCTGACGTTGCTGTAGGAGTTGCTATATCAATTTAGTGCATATATCCATCTAAACTGGATATCAAAATGAGCTAAATGTAATTTTTGAACGTTTTGGCTCCACTTATTGACATTACAATGTCAAAGTTGCCAGTAAAGTATATTTTTAAATCGTTATTTAATTTGCAATTTTCTTTGGCTTTTCAGTAAAATTTTTTAGTCAACTTCAGTTAATCGGAATAAAACTTAGTTGTTTAGTTTCGTTAAGTAAAATCAGCATGAACAAGCAGATTATTATCTGTGTTGAAACATAATTCATCTTTAATCATCTGCATGTTCCTTCAAAAAAAGTGATATCCCTTGTATATCCCTTCTATATGAGATTTGTGATGTTTCCAAGTGCAGTTTTTATTTGGATATGATACCATTTTCAAGATGTTTCAGGCTGTTTTTTTTTTTCAAACTAATAAATTTATGATTTGCAATGAAGTTTTACCAATCATGTTATCCGACATAACAGTTACCATTCATGGACCAGCTTAAATCGGTAATTGTTCTTTGCTTAACTTTTTTAAATGTATTTTAAATTTTTGTTTACGATGGGCTAGAATATGTTCTTTACTAGATAGTGTTTGACGGCACAACCATGATGGTAAAAACTTTGTCATTATTAATGACGATGATGGAAAGTTGAAAGAGGCTAAGTGGGCATTCGTTCAGGATCAATTTGCCAAAAGAAAATAAAGTATATCTAACCAGTCGGAAATAGAATAGATTTTAATTTATTTTTGTTTATTCTTTTGCCTTAACGAAGAAAGATAATATACAATTATATGAATGAATGAGTTTGTTGATAAGCTCATAGATCAGTGACATAAGACGAGAAATACAAATAAAACATAAGTAAAGCAAAATATCAAAAATTTGGAGTGAGCTATATTTCCATTCAATGGCAAATACCATTAGTTTGATTTAGATGGCGTTGATGCTGAGCTTTTAGTCTTATTAGTGAGAGAGAGACAAAGATTGGTTTATTAATATAAACTAAATTTTTAAAAAAGTTTTTTTTTTTAACGAAAAGTAAGGAGCGACATTAAAACTTAAAATGAACGGAAATTACTCCGTGTTTGAAAGGGACTGTTCCCTTCTCGACGCCCCGCTCTTTGCGCTAAAGTTTGACTCTTTCTCTCAATCCTACTTTTTTAACAGTAAAAAAATTTAAAGTAGTCATACAGTAGGTCATACAGTAGTCATTTACAGTAGTAAAACAGTAAGTCATACACGGAGTAATTTCTTTTTTTTTCAAGTTTTAATGTCGCTCATTACTTTCAGTTAAAAAAGCTTTTTTTTTTTTATTTAATTTCTGAACGTTTTTGAATTAATGCATGTTTGATTTTGGCTCTTCGCACATAAATTATTAAAATGAAATTTGTATATTAATTCTTTTTTGGCTAAATGGTTTTCTTTTAGTTTTGACCAGACGATTTTGAGAAAAAAGGGGTGGAGGAGGAGGCCTAGTTGCCCTCCAATTTTTTAGTTAGTTGAAAAGGCAACTAGAACTTTAAATTTTTAACGAACGTTTTTATTAGTAAAAAATATACGTAACTTAAGAATTAACTTACGTAACGAACTTTTATATTCTCATATTTTTATATGAGAGGGGTTCGTCCTCTCGTTAATACCTCACTCTTTACACTAAAGCTTAAATTTTGTCCCAACTCTTTAAGAATGGCCCCTAAATCAGAAAGACCGTAAAATAAATAGTTGAAATTACTTAAAAATATTTTAGTGTAAAGAGCGAGGTTTTTAGGAGGAGATGAACCCCTCATATGCGTAATAATCTCTGTTCGTTTTAAGTTTTAAAGTTGCTCCTTACTTTCAGTTGAAAAAACTTTTTCATATTTATTTTTTCATTGTTTTTTTTACTAATGCTAGAAAATCCTGCGCCCCCTTCATTGAATTTATCTCCCCCCATGATATATTCCTCCAAGAAAGATCCTCCAAATAACCCCCTCCCCTCGACCAAAATAATTTCTGTTTGTTTCTATTTCTAATTATTTCTCCTTACTTTCAGTAAAACCTTGTTTTAAAATTTTATTTCTTTAAAGGATAAGTTGTGGACATTTTTTTTTAGAAAACAGAAAATTTTAGCATTACTCATAATTTTGATGATCCTTTTCCTCCGTTTAATTATTAACGGCTTCGTATCGTCGTAAATCGAAACTGCTACCAAGCAAAAAAAAAAAACAGGTAAAAAAAAAGGTAAAAAAAGGAAGGAACAAAATACATATACCGTATCTGAAAGATGCTGCCAAAGTAAAACAGTAAACATCGTTTCATTTTTTTATGAATAAAAAGAAAAATCACAGACATGGCAAAGCAATCGCCCAATTATTTTTATAATAATTATTTTTATTTTTATAAAATAAAGGGAAGCGAACGCTATCCTTTATTAACAAGTGAGAAACTAAAAAGTTTGAAAAACATCTTGATCCTACAGACTATTGATAGTTGTTTCTTTCGTCACGTTCTGTTCAAGTTTACAATTGTCATTATGCAGTACATGCGCTCTGAGTTCCAAAGGGATTTAATGGCCTCGACAGATTATTTGGATTTGAACGATCTGTCGCTCATCGTATTTTGAACACATTTTAAACTCCATCTTGATAAAAAAAATCCACCGGAGGAAAATGCAGTGCGCTAAAACTTCTTGCTGGCGAGCCGAAAACTTCTACCTAAAAATCTACCTAAAACATCTACCTTAAAACTTCTTAATTTTGAACCAATAAAAAGAAAAATATTTGAAAATTTGGGCTTTAGACTCTAGATGGGTCCAGGAGGAGAGAAATTTCGTTTGATGTCCTTAGGTGGGTTGCCTAAAGTTAAGAGTTTTGAAATCTTTTTAAGGGAAATTCTTTTCATTTGTAGATTCTAGGGAGTTTTTACCCTTATAGTACTAAAGATTTTAGTCTCTTAGGATCCTTATTTTGTTTCTGGACTCAATGCTCTGTGTAAAGGGAGAACATGATGTAAGAGATAATGTTCCGTGTTAAGGGAGAACGAGACAAGCACCTAAAGTTCCATCTGTCAGAATAATAGGAGGCATTGCTAGGGGTCCGGGGGTTTCTACCAGATTAGAAAGAAATCATTCTTGGATTTATTTCCAAGGTCGTTAGATGGTGTAAATGTGAGCCTAGCTCAAGCTATATCAAGTTGTTTTATTTCTTTATAAAAATAACTATTCCTGAATTTATTATCCCTTGAACATAGCACCTGCTTCGAATGCCACCACATCTACCCGCAAAGACGATCTACGACTTCGACCCTATATAAACCGGTTGGAAGCAATCGCGTGGCCGAACAAAGAAATGGTGGTCCGACAGCCTCTCCGAGTTCCTAATGTTTGCAAACATCAGACCGGGTAAAGCGCAAATACTCGCCGTCGACCGGAACGGATGAAGGAGGCAGATGTGACTCTTTAGGTCAATCAGCACTCGGCAGGAGACTTAAGTCAAAGTAAGTCAAGTGAATATAGCCACATAATGTATTTAGTCTGAAAAGTAAAGGGCATAGTAATGCAATAAAAAAATCTGAACAAACTCTAGTATAAGTCCATGGAGACTGATTGTCCATAATGTATTAATATTCTTCACTTGAAACTATGAAAAAGGTTTACCGTCTTGAAACACAACTAGTCTCCCAATTCCTTGTTTCTGCAAAGTTTTTTTTTTTTTTGAGTCCATCTTTATGGACTTGTTTGTCATTTCGTTCTGCTTTTCTCTAGTTCAAGGCTTTGGGTGCTTTAATAAATTTATGCTCAAATTCTAGTATAATCACTATAATTTTACTTGAACATCATCTATGCTCCAATAGTCTTCTTCCTAAACTGTTAGTAACACAACGGAAATGCAGAATTTTTCAATTAAATAAAGAATTTACAGGATAAATACTGATAAAATTAACGTAAGCAATCATTTACCTGATATAGTCTTAATGTTTTGTTGCTGTGTATTTTGCTTGGGTGATAAGCAATCCTTGCTTTTGTGTCATTATTTAGTATAAATTTAATTATCTTACAATATAAGTTTCGCTGTTATCAAGTGGCAGATATCAACACTATTGACTTCAACAATATTTGAAACTAACCAGGAATATAATGACTGATCATCAGGAATCGTGGCAATTTTTTGAAAAAAATGGAATTTCTTAGAAAACGGAACAAAAAAAAATTGGCCCCAGAGAGGCGCGAACGACTTACAAGACTTACTGCTTGAAAGTTGTCCAGTCATCGCTGTCCAATTTCATTCAAGCACGCTAACCGCTCCGCCAAGAGGGCTTGCATCAAAAAATGTTTTAATTATATGATTGTACATAGTGAATCAAAAGTGAAATAAATAGACCAAGAAAAGGAAATTATACGAAAATATTAAAAGAAATTTATTAAACAAAAGAGAAAAAAAAACATTTTCTTTGTTTTCATGACTCTCAGTATAAAAAGAGTGGTTGCAATTAGCAGAAAACTCAATGGAAAATAATTACGGTATTACCAAAGGAAGTTCTCGGCTAAATAATTGCTTAGTTTTTAGTTTTGAGACAATAAAATAGTTTTGACAATTACAAATAGAAAATTTAGTTTTGAAAACAAAAGACAATAAAATGTCAATTTGGAAAAAACAGTTACACAGCACTTCAGATTGAGCATTATTTCTTAAATCATGTTCTCCCTTTATACAAAAACTTGTGTCTAGAAACAAGATAAAGAGTCTAAGAGACAAAATATTTGGTAGCTTTTGATTTAGTCAAAATGCCCTTTTTACTTTTTAAAGCTACCCTCTTAAACTTAACCTAAACTTTAGCAATTTTATTCGAATCATAGTTCAACTTAAAAATAAGAATCTAATAATTACAGAGTATTTTCAAAAGTAAAATGCATCTAGTATTCAATCAGTTAAGGCAATTTAACTGAGAGGCAATCATTTAAGGCAAGTTTAGTCTTACCCAACAAATGTTACGAACCTGAAAAACTTGCCTTTTTGAAAAAAAGGGAAAAATTTCTGGAAGTCATAGAATCTTCATGAAAATCGCACCATCAGATTTAGTGTATCAGAGAATCTTGCTGTAGAAGTTTCTAGCTCCTATAAGCAAATACGTGGAATTTTATATTTTTGCCAGAAGAAAGATCACGGATGCGTGTTTATTTTATTTATTTATTTTCAAGGGTGATAGTATAAACCCATCTTGAAATATCACGAGAGGGCTTATTCATAACGAGAGGCATTTCATATAGAAGGGGTTTTCGCACAACTTCAGAGTGGGCTAATTTATTTCGAAATCAGAAGTTCTAGTGGCTTTTTTAAGATTCTAAAGTAGAACTTTGTATTTTTGCCAGATGAAAGATCATGGATGCGTGTTTATTGTAGGCTCCTTTTTTTAAGGGAGATCGTATCAACCCAGTGGTCCTAGAATGTCACAAGAGGGCTTATTTGAACAAAAAATATAAGTTCTAGTGCCCTTTTTAAATGACAACAAAAAACTAAAGGGCAACTATTCCCCCTCCCACGCTGATGTTTTTCAGAAAATCTCCCGATTAAAATTTTGAAATACCCATTTTGTTCAGCATAGTCAAAAATCTAATAACTATGTCTTTGACGATGACTTAATTCTCTAGAGTCCCTGGGGGATGGGCTGTAAGTTATGAAGTTTTTCCACTGTTTACATATAGCATTGGTTATTGGGAAGCATTCATACGTATTCTGGGGGATTTTTCTGAGGAGGGGGGGGGGGGGTACATGGGAGGAGTCCCATGATCTGGTCAGATCTGGACGATCTGACATCTTTCTCGATTCACTACCCGGAGAATTCCATATCTTCCAGATCTTCTAAATAGAAGATCTTCTATTTACTTATATTCACAATCGTGGTGGTCTTACTTGCAACCTTTATCATTTAATTGTGTCAATATTCAGCTCTAATTTCATCAATAGTTCATGTGGACGACTCGTAAAATCGACGACGATCATTTACCGATCACGTGCCAACTATCCTGCTCCATGGTGAGCTTTGTGCAACGTAGCTCTCCCAAGTGGTTCTCAAATTTAAATTGGGAAAATACCAATGTTCCACTTTATGTATTGACATTGTCCCAGTTATTATCATCTATTAAAGTGCCTTTCCACTTATTGCAAACATCTGTGTGTACAACTTCAACTCGGATAGATATCAACTCGTATTTTCAGCAAATAGTGTTCGTCTCAAGTCTGCCGCTATAAAGCTGTTCCCTCTGAGCGCGTACGAACGGGTACTCGCAATCCCTTTTGGACCTAAAGTGAAGATGGCTAAACAAAAAGATAAGTTCTGGCTCCGTATGTGGATAGCCTGTGATCATCCTCCTTCTGGTTCAGTAAATCAAATAAAACAGAAAACCAAACGAGAGTACAAATATTCCCTGCGTAGAGTGAGACTGAATGCCTGGGATGGTCCTTGTGACAAGAAATCCTGGGATCGTGTTATGAACAGTGTAATGTGTTCACCTCTAATTAATTCGTCTCTTCGGCTATGTGACTTTGTTTCTCCTTATAAAAATATTTTGCTTTCATTAAATGTTAATCTCCAAAATCAATTTACCAAGCTTGTCAATTCAATCCTCCCAATTCGTATCAACCAATCTCAAGTGTTTTCGGTGGAATCTGGTGTTATATTCCGAGCTCTTAAGCAAGTGAATAAGTCTGAGTATCTCGATAGTGATGGTCTTTGCTTCAAGTTTGTTGCTTATGATTGTCCTGAATTGCTGAAGCATTTGCAATTATTGTTTCAGATGTGTTTGACATAGCCCATTTTGCCACATAGTTTTTTGTCCTGGTGTATATATATCCCATAGTTTAGAGGGGTAAGGACCCCAGTGCTTGCTCTAATTACCGTCCTATCACTGTCTTGTTAGTAAGCTATTTGAATATGTACTGCTACCGGCCATTAACTCCAAGTGCAATTTTACACCCTTCCAGCTTGGTTTTAGAAAAGGTATGGGTTGCGATCAAGCTCACCATATTGTGGGTCGGCTAATGAAACAAGCTGTTGTTAAGAAAAAGTCCCCTGTATTATTTGACTGTTGACATATCTAGTGCTTTTGACAATGTAATTCATTCAAATGCTTTGTTTTTTCTAGCAGCCTCAGGTGTTAACCTTTCTATTGTTTCCGTGCTTAAGTATTGGTATGCTAATTCTTCAGTTAGGGCTTTCAGTTAATGCCTCAAAATGTGAGTTTTTGTGTTTTGGGAGTCCTCCACCAGCATCACCTCTTTGCTTGGGTTCTTCAACTATACCATGTTCAGCAAGTATTAAATGGTTGGGTCTCTCTTTTTCCACGTCACTTTCGTCTACTTGCTCCGCTATTACGTCCAGCGTGCTGAAAAGTATGCGGGCTGGTTATGGAAAAATTTCATCAAAATTGTGGTCGGTATAACCGAAAAGGACTATGCCGTCTTTATTCTAGTTTTGGTGCCCCTGCTGTTTTTTATCGTTATGGTTTTGCTTTCCTTCTTCTTAAGAAGGATACAAAGAAAATACGCTCTGGATATTTTGAGTATTGCAAGTATTTGCTGCGTCTGCCTCGGTGGTATCGGAATCATACAGTCGTCTCTAAATTTGACAACACTGATGCGCCCTCACGACTGAAACATTTATCTGAAGATATATCTCTTAAAACTCAGCAAATGATTGATGTTTGTGACCCTATTTGACCATTTTTTGAATTGAGTTAATTTATTTATGTTGTATGTTGTTATACTGTTATGTTATTTATGTTGTTATAATTTTTTCTTGTTTTTTCTTTTTTTGTGTATTTACTCCACAGTTTTATGTATTTTGTGGGTTATAAATAAGTTCTTCTTATTATTATTATTATTCAGCAAAGCATGCTAAACTGAGCTTTAAAAAAAAAATTGTTTATATTAAAAAACAAATTCCGGTTGGATCTAAAGAAATTTTAATCTTTAATTAGATCTGATTTAGTTAAATGTGATGACACTTAGGTTAAACTAAAGGCTGCTGGATCTATACACACCGTCCTAGCAACACAAAATTAGTAATGTGTCTAAATTTGATATTAACTAGTAAATTAGTTATAAACTGAATGGCCATCTCAGAAATTATCAATTATGGTATGTAAGCCTTCTTCGGGTGAAGATCAGCTTTTTTGAAAAAAAAATGACAGACATCGCCGCTTTTGTTGCATAGTAATCTTCTTAATTAAAATCGTCTTTGAAATTGAAAATTAACTATCGCCATTTAGATTTAGCCAAGAAAATTCTAAAGTGGATTCTAAGTGAAAACCCAATGGCTTTAATAGAACGTTTTTTTTTAATTTTGCTTATACTCTGCATACTAACACAACCATATCTGAATAACGATAAAAACTTGTTGATTTTCAGAAAATTTAAGGTTGGATGTAAAGAAATTTAGAACTGCAATTAGAAATATGGCTTTTGGTAATCAGATGAAACTTAAATTCATTTTAAGGATGCTGGAACTCCTGACGTTGCCGTAGGAGTTGCTATATCAATTTAGTGCATATATCCATCTAAACTGGTTATCAAAATAAGCTAAATGTAATTTTTGAACGTTTTGGCTCCACTTATTAACATTACAATGTCAAAGTTGCCAGTAAAGTATATTTTTAAATCGTTTTTCAATTTGCAATTTTCTTTGGCTTTTCAGTAAAATTTTTTAGTCAACTTCAGTTAATCGGAATAAAACTTAGTTGTTTAGTTTCGTTAAGTAAAATCAGCATGAACAAGCAGATTATTATCTGTGTTGAAACATAATTCATCTTTAATCATCTGCATTTTTCTTCAAAAAAAGTGATATCCCTTGTATATCCCTTCTATATGAGATTTGTGATGTTTCCAAGTGCAGTTTTTATTTGGATATGATACCACTTTCAAGATGTTTCAGGCTGTTTTTTTTTTCAAACTAATAAATTTATGATTTGCAATGAAGTTTTACCAATCATGCTATCCGAAATAACAGTTACCATTCATGGACCAGCTTAAATCGGTAATTGTTCTTTGCTTAACTTTTTTAAATGTATTTAAAATTTTGCTTTACGATGGGCTAGAATATGTTCTTTACTAGATAGTGTTTGACGGCGCAACCATGATGGTAAAAACTTTGTCATTATTAATGACGATGATGGAAAGTTGAGAGAGGCTAAGTGGGCATTTATTCAGGATCAATTTGCCAAAAGAAAATAAAGTATATCTAACCAGTCGGAAATATAATAGATTTTAATTTATTTTCGTTTATTCTTTTGCCTTAACGAAGAAAGATAATATACAATTATATGAATGAATGAGTCTGTTGATAAGCTCACAGATCAGTGACACAAGACGAGAAATACAAATAAAACATAAGTAAAGGAAAATATCAAAAATATGGAGTGAGCTATATTTCCATTCAATGGCAAATACCATTAGTTTGATTTATATGGCGTTGATGCTGAGCTTTTAGTCTTATTAGTGAGAGAGAGACAAAGATTGGTTTATTAATATAAACTAAATTTTTTAAAAAAGTTTTTTTTAACTAAAAGTAAGGAGTGAAATTAAAACTTAAAATGAACGGAAATTACTCCGTGTTTGAAAGGGACTGTTCCCTTCTCGACGCCCCGCTCTTTGCGCTAAAGTTTGACTCTTTCTCTCAATCCTACTTTTTTAACAGTAAAAAAATTTAAAGTAGTCATACAGTAAGTCATACAGTAGTCATTTACAGTAGTAAAACAGTAAGTCATACACGGAGTAATTTCTTTTTTTTCAAGTTTTAATGTCGCTCATTACTTTCAGTTAAAAAAAACAATCTTTTTTTTTATTTAATTTCTGAACGTGTTTGAATTAATGCATGTTTGATTTTAGCTCTTCGCACATAAATTGTTAAAATGAAATTTGTATATTAATTCTTTTTTGGCTAAATGGTTTTCTTTTAGTTTTGACCAGACGATTTTGAGAAAAAAGGGGTGGGGGAGGAGGCCTAGTTGCCCTCCAATGTTTTAGTTAGTTGAAAAGGCAACTAGAACTTTAAATTTTTAACGAACGTTTTTATTAGTAAAAAATATACGTAACTTAAGAATTAACTTACGTAACGTTTTTTTATATTCTCAAATTTTTATTATGTATATGAGAGGGGTTTGCCCTCTCGTTAATACTTCACTCTTTACACTAAAGCTTAAATTTTGTCCCAACTCTTTAAGAATGGCCCCTAAATCAGAAAGACCGTAAAATAAATAGTTGAAATTACTTAAAAATATTTTAGTGTAAAGAGCGAGGTTTTTAGGAGGAGATGAACCCCTCATATGCGTAATAATCTCTGTTCGTTTTAAGTTTTAAAGTTGCTCCTTACTTTCAGTTGAAAAAACTTTTTCATATTTATTTTTTCATTGTTTTTTTTTTAATAATGCTAGAAAATCCTGCGCCCCCTTCATTGAATTTATCTCCCCCCATGATATATTCCTCCAAGAAAGATCCTCCCAAATAACCCCCTCCCCTCGACCAAAATAATTTCTGTTTGTTTCTATTTCTAATTATTTCTCCTTACTTTCAGTAAAAAGCTTGTTTTAAAATTTAATTTCTTTAAAGGATAAGTTGTGGACATTTTTTTTAGAAAACAGAAAATTTTAGCATTACTTTTAATTTTGATGATCCTTTTCCTCCGTTTAATTATTAACGGCTTCGTATCGTCGTAAATCGAAACTGCTACCAAGCAAAAAAAAAACAGGTAAAAAAAAAGGTAAAAATAAGGAAGGAACAAAATACATATACCGTATCTGAAAGATGCTGCCAAAGTAAAACAGTAAACATCGTTTCATTTTTTTAGTTTATTTTTAATGTATGCTACATTAGCTACTGAACTGATCTTGATTGTTGAACTGAGACTGAACTGAAAACATAATAAATATTCATATAAACAATTCGTCTTCTTTCCTGCTTTACCCAGAAAATGAGACTAGATTTGACCCAAACTTCTGAAATTTTGTACGACTCTCAAAAAAACATTACAAAAACGCATAAAAATAAATTTTTAATGCGTCTTTAAAAATTTTCTTTTTATTGTGTTGGTATTATGTTGGCTTTGATGAAGTAAATGAATGATTACGGTTTTGATACTGTAAAGGTATCAGTATGCCGGTAAATTAAAACTTCAACCGAGTCTGTTGGTTTTTGAATTAAGATTGAATAGTGGTGGGCATCAAGTCTTGTCTAATTGTAAAAAAAAAACCTACAAAAAAAATATTTGTAAAATATAAAAAACAATTCTTAATACGTATTTTTGTTACTTTTTTATAAGTGGCAAAAATTTAGGAGGGGGCTCGAGCCGGGTACTCCCCTCCCCCTTTGACACGGCCCTGTCCTTAGCTATGCCTAGCTAATAGCTATGGCAACTACATGTATCTTTATCAAATCCTGAACTACCTGTGCCAAAGTGCCTGAACTACCAACTATACTATTCAAACATAGTTAATTTGCACAAAGTGATAAAGACTGATCAAATACTTTTAAATCAATGCAAAAAAAATTTAACGTTGCATTTAATTTGACGTTGCCAAATCAGCTACCTTTTTTTTATGTAACACTAAAATAAATATACAAGCAAAAATAATTCTAGGACATTTCTCTGCCAAGTGATTTGTCCAGTAAAATGAAAACAAAGTAAGGAATATTATTTGCTATTTTTTATGAATAAAAAGAAAAATCACAGACATGGCAAAGGAATCACCCAATTATTTTTATAATAATTATTTTTATTTTTATAAAATAAAGGGAAGCGAACACCACCCTTTATTAACAAGTGAGAAACTAAAAAGTTTGAAAAACATCTTGATCCTACAGACTATTGATAGTTGTTTCTTTCGTCACGTTCTGCTCAAGTTTACAATTGTCATTATGCAGTACATGCGCTCTGAGTTCCAAAGGGATTTAATGGCCTCGACAGATTATTTAGATTTGAACGATCTGTCGCTCATCGTATTTTGAACACAGTTTAAACTCCATCTTGATAGAAAAAATCCACCGGAGGAAAATCAGCAGTGCGCTAAAACTTCTTGCTGGCGAGCCGAGCCGCGTTACCGTTTTCCTTTGGGCACCTCCATTTGTCGCCGAAAAGAAACCGGCACGGCATCGGAATCTACCTAAAACTTCTTAATTTGAACCAATAAAAAGAAAAATATTTGAAAATTTGGGCTTTAGACCCTAGATGGGTCCAGGAGGAGAGAAATTTCGTTTGATGTCCTTGGTGCCTTAAGTCCTTAAGAATGCCCTTAAAAATGCCCTTGAGTCTCCTTTCTCTTATTGCCCTCATTCCTTCGTCTAATAACAGTATTTCTAGTTTAGGTGGGTTGCCTAAAGTTAAGAGTTTTGAAATTTTTTTAAGGGAAATTCTTTTCATTTGTAGATTCTAGGGAGTTTTTACCCTTATAGTACTAAAGATTTTAGTCTCTTAGGATCCTTATATTGTTTCTGGACTCAATGCTCTGTGTAAAGGGAGAACATGATGTAAGAGATAATGTTCCGTGTTAAGGGAGAACGAGACAAGCACCTAAAGTTCCATCTGTCAGAATAATAGGGGGCATTGCTAGGGGTCCGGGGGTTTCTACCAGATTAGAAAGAAATCATTCTTGGATTTATTTCCAAGGTCGTTAGATGGTGTAAATGTGAGCCTAGCTCAAGCTACATCAAGTTGTTTTATTTCTTTATAAAAATAACTATTCCTGAATTTATTATCCCTTGAACATAGCACCTGCTTCGAATGCCACCACATCTACCCGCAAAGACGATCTACGACTTCGACCCTATATAAACCGGTTGGAAGCAATCGCGTGGCCGACCAAAGAAATGTTGGTCCGACAGCCTCTCCGAGTTCCTAATGTTTGCAAACATCAGACCGGGTAAAGCGCAAATACTCGCCGTCGACCGGAACGGATGAAGGAGGCAGATGTGACTCTTTAGGTCAATCAGCACTCGGCAGGAGACTTAAGTCAAAGTAAGTCAAGTGAATATAGCCACGTAATGTATTTAGTCTGAAAAGTAAAGGGCATAGTAATGCAATAAAAAAATCTGAACAAACTCTAGTATAAGTCCATGGAGACTGATTGTCCATAATGTATTGATATTCTTCACTTGAAACTATGAAAAAGATTTACCGTCTTGAAACACAACTAGTCTCCCAATTCCTTGTTTCTGCAAAGTTTTTTTTTTTTTTGAGTCCATCTTTATGGACTTGTGTGTCATTTCGTTCTGCTTTTCTCTAGTTCAAGGCTTTGGGTGCTTTAATAAATTTATGCTCAAATTCTAGTATAATCACTATAATTTTACTTGAACATCATCTATGCTCCAATAGTCTTCTTCCTAAACTGTTAGTAACACAATGGAAATGCAGAATTTTTCAATTAAATAAAGAATTTACAGGATAAATACTGATAAAATTAACGTAAGCAATCATTTACCTGATATAGTCTTAATGTTTTGTTGCTGTGTATTTTGCTTGGGTGATAAGCAATCCTTGCTTTTGTGTCATTATTTAGTGCAAATTTAATTATCTTACAATATAAGTTGCGCTGTTATCAAGTGGCAGATATCAACACTATTGACTTCAACAATATTTGAAACTAACCAGGAATATAATGACTGATCATCAGGAATCGTGGCAATTTTTTGAAAAAAATGGAATTTCTTAGAAAACGGAACAAAAAAAAAAATGGCCCCACAGAGGCGCGAACGACTTACAAGACTTACTGCTTGAAAGTTGTCCAGTCATCGCTGTCCAATTTCATTCAAGCACGCTAACCGCTCCGCCAAGAGGGCTTGCATCAAAAAATGTTTTAATTATATGATTGTACATAATGAAACAAAAGTGAAATAAATAGACCAAGAAAAGGAAATTATACGAAAATATTAAAAGAAATTTATTAAACAAAAGAGAAAAAAAACATTTTCTTTGTTTTCATGACTCTCAATATAAAAAGAGTGGTTGCAATTAGAAGAAAACTCAATGGAAAATAATTACGGTATTACCAAAGGAAGTTCTCGGCTAAATAATTGCTTAATTTTTAGTTTTGAGACAATAAAATAGTTTTGACAATTACAAATAGAAAATTTAGTTTTGAAAACAAAAGACAATAAAATGTCAATTTGGAAAAAACAGTTACACAGCACTTCAGATTGAGCATTATTTCTTGAATCATGTTCTCCCTTTATACAAAAAATTGTGTCTAGAAACAAGATAAAGAGTCTAAGAGACAAATTATTTGGTAGCTTTTGATTTAGTCAAAATGCCCTTTTTACTTTTTAAAGCTACCCTCTTAAACTTAACCTAAACTTTAGCAATTTTATTCGAATCATAGTTCAACTTGAAAATAAGAATCTAATAATTACAGAGTATTTTCAAAAGTAAAATGCATCTAGTATTCAATCAGTTAAGGCAATTTAACTGAGAGGCAATCATTTAAGGCAAGTTTAGTCTTACCCATCAAAAGTTACGAACCTGAAAAACTTGCCTTTTTGAAAAAAAAGGGAAAAATTTCTAGAAGTCACAGAATCTTCATGAAAATCGCATCATCAGATTTAGTGTATCAGAGAACCTTGCTGTAGAAGTTTCTAGCTCCTATATGCAAATACGTGGAATTTTGTATTTTTGCCAGAAGAAAGATCACGGATGCGTGTTTATTTTATTTATTTATTTTCAAGGGTGATAGTATAAACCCATCTTGAAATATCACGAGAGGGCTTATTCATCACGAGAGGCACTTCATATAGAAGGAGTTTTCGCACAACTTCAGAGTGGGCTAATTTAATTCGAAATCAGAAGTTCTAGTGCCTTTTTTAAGATTCTAAAGTAGAACTTTGTATTTTTGCCAGATGAAAGATCATGGATGCGTGTTTATTGTAGGCTCCTTTTTTTAAGGGAGATCGTATCAACCCAGTGGTCCTAGAATATCACAAGAGGGCTTATTTGAACAGAAAATATAAGTTCTAGTGCCCTTTTTAAATGACAAAAAAAACTAGAGGGCAACTAGTCCCCCTCCCACGCTGATGTTTTTCAGAAAATCTCCCGATCAAAATTTTGAAATAGCCATTTTGTTCAGCATAGTCAAAAATCTAATAACTATGTCTTTGACGATGACTTAATTCTCTAGAGTCCCTGGGGGATGGGCTGTAAGTTATGAAGTTTGTCCACTGTTTACATATAGCATTGGTTATTGGGAAGCATTCAGACGTATTCTGGGAGATTTTTCTGAGGAGGGGGGGGGGGTACATGGGAGGATTCCCATGATCTGGTCAGATCTGGACGATCTGACATCTTTCTCGATTCACTACCCGGAGAATTCCATATCTTCCAGATCTTCTAAATAGAAGATCTTCTATTTACTTATATTCACAATCGTGGTGGTCTTACTTGCAACCTTTATCATTCAATTGTGTCAAGATTCAGCTCTACTTTCATCAATAGTTCATGTGGACGACTCGTAAAATCGACGACGATCATTTACCGATCACGTGCCAACTATCCTGCTCCATGGCGAGCTTTGTGCAACGTAGCTCTCCCAAGTGGTTCTCAAAGTTAAATTGGGAAAATACCAATGTTCCACTTTATGTATTGACATTGTCCCAGTTATTATCATCTATTAAAGTGCCTTTCCACTTATTGCAAGCATCTGTATGTACAACTTCAACTCGGATAGATATCAACTCGTATGTTCAGCAAATAGTGTTCATCTCAAGTCTGCCGCTAAAAAGCTGTTCCCTCTGAGCGCGTACGAACGGGTACTCGCAATCCCTTTTGGAAAGTTGATCCTAAAGTGAAGATGGCTAAACAAAAAGATAAGTTCCGGCTCGTTATGTGGATAGCCTATGATCGTCCTCCTTCTGGTTCAGTAGATCAAATAAAACAGAAAACCAAACGAGAGTACAAATATTCCCTGCGTAGAGTGAGACTGAATGCCTGGGATGGTCCTGGTGACAAGAAATCCTGGGATCGTGTTATGAACAGTGTAATGTGTTCACCTCTAATTAATTCGTCTCTTCGGCTATGTGACTTTGTTTCTCCTTATAAAAATATTTTGCTTTCATTAAATGTTAATCTCCAAAATCAATTTACCAAGCTTGTCAATTCAATCCTCCCAATTCGTATCAACCAATCTCAAGTGTTTTCGGTGGAATCTGGTGTTATATTCCGAGCTCTTAAGCAAGTGAATAAGTCTGAGTATCTCGATAGTGATGGTCTTTGCTTCAAGTTTGTTGCTTATAATTGTCCTGAACTGCTGAAGCATTTGCAGTTATTGTTTCAGATGTGTTTGACATAGCCCATTTTGCCACATAGTTTTTTGACCTGGTGTATATATCTCCCATAGTTAAGAGGGGTAAGGACCCCAGTGCTTGCTCTAATTACCGTCCTATCACTGTCTTGTTAGTAAGCTATTTGAATATGTACTACTACTGGCCATTAACTCCAAGTGCAATTTTACACCCTTCCAGCTTGGTTTTAGAAAAGGTATGGGCTGCGATCAAGCTCACCATATTGTGGGTCGGCTAATGAAACAATCTGTTGTTAAGAAAAAGTCCCCTGTATTATTTGACTGTTGACATATCTAGTGCTTTTGACAATGTAATTCATTCAAATGCTTTGTTTTTTCTAGCAGCCTCAGGTGTTAACCTTTCTATTGTTTCCGTGCTTAAGTATTGGTATGCTAATTCTTCAGTTAGGGCTTTCAGTTAATGCCTCAAAATGTGAGTTTTTGTGTTTTGGGAGTCCTCCACCAGCATCACCTCTTTGCTTGGGTTCTTCAACTATACCATGTTCAGCAAGTATTAAATGGTTGGGTCTCTCTTTTTCCACGTCACTTTCGTCTACTTGCTCCGCTATTACGTCCAGCGTGCTGAAAAGTATGCGGGCTGGTTATGGAAAAATTTCATCAAAATTGTGGTCGGTATAACCGAAAAGGACTATGCCGTCTTTATTCTAGTTTTGGTGCCCCTGCTGTTTTTTATCGTTATGGTTTTGCTTTCCTTCTTCTTAAGAAGGATACAAAGAAAATACGCTCTGGATATTTTAAGTATTGTTAGTATTTGCTGCGTCTGCCTCGGTGGTATCGGAATCATACAGTCGTCTCTAAATTTGACAACACTGATGCGCCCTCACGACTGAAACATTTATCTGAAGATATATCTCTTAAAACTCAGCAAATGATTGATGTTTGTGACCCTATTTGACCATTTTTTGAATTGAGTTAATTTATTTATGTTGTATGTTGTTATACTGTTATGTTATTTATGTTGTTATAATTTTTTCTTGTTTTTTCTTTTTTTGTGTATTTACTCCACAGTTTTATGTATTTTGTGGGTTATAAATAAGTTCTTCTTATTATTATTATTATTCAGCAAAGCATGCTAAACTGAGCTTTAAAAAAAAAATTGTTTATATTAAAAAACAAATTCCGGTTGGATCTAAAGAAATTTTAATCTTTAATTAGATCTGATTTAGTTAAATGTGATGACACTTAGGTTAAACTAAAGGCTGCTGGATCTATACACACCGTCCTAGCAACACAAAATTAGTAATGTGTCTAAATTTGATATTAACTAGTAAATTAGTTATAAACTGAATGGCCATCTCAGAAATTATCAATTATGGTATGTAAGCCTTCTTCGGGTGAAGATCAGCTTTTTTGAAAAAAAAATGACAGACATCGCCGCTTTTGTTGCATAGTAATCTTCTTAATTAAAATCGTCTTTGAAATTGAAAATTAACTATCGCCATTTAGATTTAGCCAAGAAAATTCTAAAGTGGATTCTAAGTGAAAACCCAATGGCTTTAATAGAACGTTTTTTTTTAATTTTGCTTATACTCTGCATACTAACACAACCATATCTGAATAACGATAAAAACTTGTTGATTTTCAGAAAATTTAAGGTTGGATGTAAAGAAATTTAGAACTGCAATTAGAAATATGGCTTTTGGTAATCAGATGAAACTTAAATTCATTTTAAGGATGCTGGAACTCCTGACGTTGCCGTAGGAGTTGCTATATCAATTTAGTGCATATATCCATCTAAACTGGTTATCAAAATAAGCTAAATGTAATTTTTGAACGTTTTGGCTCCACTTATTAACATTACAATGTCAAAGTTGCCAGTAAAGTATATTTTTAAATCGTTTTTCAATTTGCAATTTTCTTTGGCTTTTCAGTAAAATTTTTTAGTCAACTTCAGTTAATCGGAATAAAACTTAGTTGTTTAGTTTCGTTAAGTAAAATCAGCATGAACAAGCAGATTATTATCTGTGTTGAAACATAATTCATCTTTAATCATCTGCATTTTTCTTCAAAAAAAGTGATATCCCTTGTATATCCCTTCTATATGAGATTTGTGATGTTTCCAAGTGCAGTTTTTATTTGGATATGATACCACTTTCAAGATGTTTCAGGCTGTTTTTTTTTTCAAACTAATAAATTTATGATTTGCAATGAAGTTTTACCAATCATGCTATCCGAAATAACAGTTACCATTCATGGACCAGCTTAAATCGGTAATTGTTCTTTGCTTAACTTTTTTAAATGTATTTAAAATTTTGCTTTACGATGGGCTAGAATATGTTCTTTACTAGATAGTGTTTGACGGCGCAACCATGATGGTAAAAACTTTGTCATTATTAATGACGATGATGGAAAGTTGAGAGAGGCTAAGTGGGCATTTATTCAGGATCAATTTGCCAAAAGAAAATAAAGTATATCTAACCAGTCGGAAATATAATAGATTTTAATTTATTTTTGTTTATTCTTTTGCCTTAACGAAGAAAGATAATATACAATTATATGAATGAATGAGTCTGTTGATAAGCTCACAGATCAGTGACACAAGACGAGAAATACAAATAAAACATAAGTAAAGGAAAATATCAAAAATATGGAGTGAGCTATATTTCCATTCAATGGCAAATACCATTAGTTTGATTTATATGGCGTTGATGCTGAGCTTTTAGTCTTATTAGTGAGAGAGAGACAAAGATTGGTTTATTAATATAAACTAAATTTTTTAAAAAAGTTTTTTTTAACTAAAAGTAAGGAGTGAAATTAAAACTTAAAATGAACGGAAATTACTCCGTGTTTGAAAGGGACTGTTCCCTTCTCGACGCCCCGCTCTTTGCGCTAAAGTTTGACTCTTTCTCTCAATCCTACTTTTTTAACAGTAAAAAAATTTAAAGTAGTCATACAGTAAGTCATACAGTAGTCATTTACAGTAGTAAAACAGTAAGTCATACACGGAGAAATTTCTTTTTTTTCAAGTTTTAATGTCGCTCATTACTTTCAGTTAAAAAAAACAATCTTTTTTTTTATTTAATTTCTGAACGTGTTTGAATTAATGCATGTTTGATTTTAGCTCTTCGCACATAAATTGTTAAAATGAAATTTGTATATTAATTCTTTTTTGGCTAAATGGTTTTCTTTTAGTTTTGACCAGACGATTTTGAGAAAAAAGGGGTGGGGGAGGAGGCCTAGTTGCCCTCCAATGTTTTAGTTAGTTGAAAAGGCAACTAGAACTTTAAATTTTTAACGAACGTTTTTATTAGTAAAAAATATACGTAACTTAAGAATTAACTTACGTAACGAACTTTTATATTCTCATATTTTTATTATGTATATGAGAGGGGTTTGTCCTCTCGTTAATACCTCACTCTTTACACTAAAGCTTAAATTTTGTCCCAACTCTTTAAGAATGGCCCCTAAATCAGAAAGACCGTAAAATAAATAGTTGAAATTACTTAAAAATATTTTAGTGTAAAGAGCGAGGTTTTTAGGAGGAGATGAACCCCTCATATGCGTAATAATCTCTGTTCGTTTTAAGTTTTAAAGTTGCTCCTTACTTTCAGTTGAAAAAACTTTTTCATATTTATTTTTTCATTGTTTTTTTTTTAATAATGCTAGAAAATCCTGCGCCCCCTTCATTGAATTTATCTCCCCCCATGATATATTCCTCCAAGAAAGATCCTCCCAAATAACCCCCTCCCCTCGACCAAAATAATTTCTGTTTGTTTCTATTTCTAATTATTTCTCCTTACTTTCAGTAAAAAGCTTGTTTTAAAATTTAATTTCTTTAAAGGATAAGTTGTGGACATTTTTTTTTAGAAAACAGAAAATTTTAGCATTACTTTTAATTTTGATGATCCTTTTCCTCCGTTTAATTATTAACGGCTTCGTATCGTCGTAAATCGAAACTGCTACCAAGCAAAAAAAAAACAGGTAAAAAAAAAGGTTAAAAATAAGGAAGGAACAAAATACATATACCGTATCTGAAAGATGCTGCCAAAGTAAAACAGTAAACATCGTTTCATTTTTTTAGTTTATTTTTAATGTATGCTACATTAGCTACTGAACTGATCTTGATTGTTGAACTGAGACTGAACTGAAAACATAATAAATATTCATATAAACAATTCGTCTTCTTTCCTGCTTTACCCAGAAAATGAGACTAGATTTGACCCAAACTTCTGAAATTTTGTACGACTCTCAAAAAAACATTACAAAAACGCATAAAAATAAATTTTTAATGCGTCTTTAAAAATTTTCTTTTTATTGTGTTGGTATTATGTTGGCTTTGATGAAGTAAATGAATGATTACGGTTTTGATACTGTAAAGGTATCAGTATGCCGGTAAATTAAAACTTCAACCGAGTCTGTTGGTTTTTGAATTAAGATTGAATAGTGGTGGGCATCAAGTCTTGTCTAATTGTAAAAAAAAAAACCTACAAAAAAAATATTTGTAAAATATAAAAAAAAATTCTTAATACGTAATTTTGTTACTTTTTTATAAGTGGCAAAAATTTAGGAGGGGGCTCGAGCCGGGTACTCCCCTCCCCCTTTGACACGGCCCTGTCCTTAGCTATGCCTAGCTAATAGCTATGGCAACTACATGTATCTTTATCAAATCCTGAACTACCTGTGCCAAAGTGCCTGAACTACCAACTATACTATTCAAACATAGTTAATTTGCACAAAGTGATAAAGACTGATCAAATACTTTTAAATCAATGCAAAAAAAATTTAACGTTGCATTTAATTTGACGTTGCCAAATCAGCTACCTTTTTTTTATGTAACACTAAAATAAATATACAAGCAAAAATAATTCTAGGACATTTCTCTGCCAAGTGATTTGTCCAGTAAAATGAAAACAAAGTAAGGAATATTATTTGCTATTTTTTATGAATAAAAAGAAAAATCACAGACATGGCAAAGGAATCGCCCAATTATTTTTATAATAATTATTTTTATTTTTATAAAATAAAGGGAAGCGAACACCACCCTTTATTAACAAGTGAGAAACTAAAAAGTTTGAAAAACATCTTGATCCTACAGACTATTGATAGTTGTTTCTTTCGTCACGTTCTGTTCAAGTTTACAATTGTCATTATGCAGTACATGCGCTCTGAGTTCCAAAGGGATTTAATGGCCTCGACAGATTATTTAGATTTGAACGATCTGTCGCTCATCGTATTTTGAACACAGTTTAAACTCCATCTTGATAGAAAAAATCCACCGGAGGAAAATCAGCAGTGCGCTAAAACTTCTTGCTGGCGAGCCGAGCCGCGTTACCGTTTTCCTTTGGGCACCTCCATTTGTCGCCGAAAAGAAACCGGCACGGCATTGGAATCTACCTAAAACTTCTTAATTTGAACCAATAAAAAGATAAATATTTGAAAATTTGGGCTTTAGACCCCAGATGGGTCCAGGAGGAGAGAAATTTCGTTTGATGTCCTTGGTGCCTTAGGTCCTTAAGAATGCCCTTAAAAATGCCCTTGAGTCTCCTTTCTCTTATTGCCCTCATTCCTTCGTCTAATAACAGTATTTCCAGTTTAGGTGGGTTGCCTAAAGTTAAGTGTTTTGAAATTTTTTTAAGGGAAATTCTTTTCATTTGTAGATTCTAGGGAGTTTTTACCCTTATAGTACTAAAGATTTTAGTCTCTTAGGATCCTTATATTGTTTCTGGACTCAATGCTCTGTGTAAAGGGAGAACATGATGTAAGAGATAATGTTCCGTGTTAAGGGAGAACGAGACAAGCACCTAAAGTTCCATCTGTCAGAATAATAGGGGGCATTGCTAGGGGTCCGGGGGTTTCTACCAGATTAGAAAGAAATCATTCTTGGATTTATTTCCAAGGTCGTTAGATGGTGTAAATGTGAGCCTAGCTCAAGCTACATCAAGTTGTTTTATTTCTTTATAAAAATAACTATTCCTGAATTTATTATCCCTTGAACATAGCACCTGCTTCGAATGCCACCACATCTACCCGCAAAGACGATCTACGACTTCGACCCTATATAAACCGGTTGGAAGCAATCGCGTGGCCGACCAAAGAAATGTTGGTCCGACAGCCTCTCCGAGTTCCTAATGTTTGCAAACATCAGACCGGGTAAAGCGCAAATACTCGCCGTCGACCGGAACGGATGAAGGAGGCAGATGTGACTCTTTAGGTCAATCAGCACTCGGCAGGAGACTTAAGTCAAAGTAAGTCAAGTGAATATAGCCACGTAATGTATTTAGTCTGAAAAGTAAAGGGCATAGTAATGCAATAAAAAAATCTGAACAAACTCTAGTATAAGTCCATGGAGACTGATTGTCCATAATGTATTGATATTCTTCACTTGAAACTATGAAAAAGATTTACCGTCTTGAAACACAACTAGTCTCCCAATTCCTTGTTTCTGCAAAGTTTTTTTTTTTTTTGAGTCCATCTTTATGGACTTTTGTGTCATTTCGTTCTGCTTTTCTCTAGTTCAAGGCTTTGGGTGCTTTAATAAATTTATGCTCAAATTCTAGTATAATCACTATAATTTTACTTGAACATCATCTATGCTCCAATAGTCTTCTTCCTAAACTGTTAGTAACACAATGGAAATGCAGAATTTTTCAATTAAATAAAGAATTTACAGGATAAATACTGATAAAATTAACGTAAGCAATCATTTACCTGATATAGTCTTAATGTTTTGTTGCTGTGTATTTTGCTTGGGTGATAAGCAATCCTTGCTTTTGTGTCATTATTTAGTGCAATTTTAATTATCTTACAATATAAGTTGCGCTGTTATCAAGTGGCAGATATCAACACTATTGACTTCAACAATATTTGAAACTAACCAGGAATATAATGACTGATCATCAGGAATCGTGGCAATTTTTTGAAAAAAATGGAATTTCTTAGAAAACGGAACAAAAAAAAATGGCCCCACAGAGGCGCGAACGACTTACAAGACTTACTGCTTGAAAGTTGTCCAGTCATCGCTGTCCAATTTCATTCAAGCACGCTAACCGCTCCGCCAAGAGGGCTTGCATCAAAAAATGTTTTAATTATATGATTGTACATAATGAAACAAAAGTGAAATAAATAGACCAAGAAAAGGAAATTATACGAAAATATTAAAAGAAATTTATTAAACAAAAGAGAAAAAAAACATTTTCTTTGTTTTCATGACTCTCAGTATAAAAAGAGTGGTTGCAATTAGAAGAAAACTCAATGGAAAATAATTACGGTATTACCAAAGGAAGTTCTCGGCTAAATAATTGCTTAATTTTTAGTTTTGAGACAATAAAATAGTTTTGACAATTACAAATAGAAAATTTAGTTTTGAAAACAAAAGACAATAAAATGTCAATTTGGAAAAAACAGTTACACAGCACTTCAGATTGAGCATTATTTCTTGAATCATGTTCTCCCTTTATACAAAAAATTGTGTCTAGAAACAAGATAAAGAGTCTAAGAGACAAAATATTTGGTAGCTTTTTATTTAGTCAAAATGCCCTTTTTAATTTTTAAAGCTACCCTCTTAAACTTAACCTAAACTTTAGCAATTTTATTCGAATCATAGTTCAACTTAAAAATAAGAATCTAATAATTACAGAGTATTTTCAAAAGTAAAATGCATCTAGTATTCAATCAGTTAAGGCAATTTAACTGAGAGGCAATCATTTAAGGCAAGTTTAGTCTTACCCATCAAAAGTTACGAACCTGAAAAACTTGCCTTTTTGAAAAAAAAGGGAAAAATTTCTAGAAGTCACAGAATCTTCATGAAAATCGCATCATCAGATTTAGTGTATCAGAGAACCTTGCTGTAGAAGTTTCTAGCTCCTATATGCAAATACGTGGAATTTTGTATTTTTGCCAGAAGAAAGATCACGGATGCGTGTTTATTTTATTTATTTATTTTCAAGGGTGATAGTATAAACCCATCTTGAAATATCACGAGAGGGCTTATTCATCACGAGAGGCACTTCATATAGAAGGAGTTTTCGCACAACTTCAGAGTGGGCTAATTTAATTCGAAATCAGAAGTTCTAGTGCCTTTTTTAAGATTCTAAAGTAGAACTTTGTATTTTTGCCAGATGAAAGATCATGGATGCGTGTTTATTGTAGGCTCCTTTTTTTAAGGGAGATCGTATCAACCCAGTGGTCCTAGAATATCACAAGAGGGCTTATTTGAACAGAAAATATAAGTTCTAGTGCCCTTTTTAATTGACAAAAAAACTAGAGGGCAACTAGTCCCCCTCCCACGCTGATGTTTTTCAGAAAATCTCCCGATCAAAATTTTGAAATAGACATTTTGTTCAGCATAGTCAAAAATCTAATAACTATGTCTTTGACGATGACTTAATTCTCTAGAGTCCCTGGGGGATGGGCTGTAAGTTATGAAGTTTGTCCACTGTTTACATATAGCATTGGTTATTGGGAAGCATTCAGACGTATTCTGGGAGATTTTTCTGAGGAGGGGGGGGGGGTACATGGGAGGATTCCCATGATCTGGTCAGATCTGGACGATCTGACATCTTTCTCGATTCACTACCCGGAGAATTCCATATCTTCCAGATCTTCTAAATAGAAGATCTTCTATTTACTTATATTCACAATCGTGGTGGTCTTACTTGCAACCTTTATCATTTAATTGTGTCAAGATTCAGCTCTACTTTCATCAATAGTTCATGTGGACGACTCGTAAAATCGACGACGATCATTTACCGATCACGTGCCAACTATCCTGCTCCATGGCGAGCTTTGTGCAACGTAGCTCTCCCAAGTGGTTCTCAAAGTTAAATTGGGAAAATACCAATGTTCCACTTTATGTATTGACATTGTCCCAGTTATTATCATCTATTAAAGTGCCTTTCCACTTATTGCAAGCATCTGTATGTACAACTTCAACTCGGATAGATATCAACTCGTATTTTCAGCAAATAGTGTTCGTCTCAAGTCTGCCGCTAAAAAGCTGTTCCCTCTGAGTGCGTACGAACGGGTACTCGCAATCCCTTTTGGAAAGTTGATCCTAAAGTGAAGATGGCTAAATAAAAAGATAAGTTCCGGCTCCTTATGTGGATAGCCTATGATCGTCCTCCTTCTGGTTCATTAGATCAAATAAAACAGAAAACCAAACGAGAGTACAGATATTCCCTGCGTAGAGTGAGACTGAATGCCTGGGATGGTCCTGGTGACAAGAAATCCTGGGATCGTGTTATGAACAGTGTAATGTGTTCACCTCTAATTAATTCGTCTCTTCGGCTATGTGACTTTGTTTCTCCTTATAAAAATATTTTGCTTTCATTAAATGTTAATCTCCAAAATCAATTTACCAAGCTTGTCAATTCAATCCTCCCAATTCGTATCAACCAATCTCAAGTGTTTTCGGTGGAATCTGGTGTTATATTCCGAGCTCTTAAGCAAGTGAATAAGTCTGAGTATCTCGATAGTGATGGTCTTTGCTTCAAGTTTGTTGCTTATGATTGTCCTGAACTGCTGAAGCATTTGCAGTTATTGTTTCAGATGTGTTTGACATAGCCCATTTTGCCACATAGTTTTTTGAGCTGGTGTATATATCTCCCATAGTTAAGAGGGGTAAGGACCCCAGTGCTTGCTCTAATTACCGTCCTATCACTGTCTTGTTAGTAAGCTATTTGAATATGTACTACTACCGGCCATTAACTCCAAGTGCAATTTTACGTCCTTCCAGCTTGGTTTTAGAAAAGGTATGGGCTGCGATCAAGCTCACCATATTGTGGGTCGGCTAATGAAACAAGCTGTTGCTAAAAAAAAGTCCCCTGTATTATTTGACTGTTGATATATCTAGTGCTTTTGACAATGTAATTCATTCAAATGCTTTGTTTTTTCTAGCAGCCTCAGGTGTTAACCTTTCTATTGTTTCCGTGCTTAAGTATTGGTATGCTAATTCTTCAGTTAGGTTAAAGTGGAATTGTTCTGTAGGGGAATATATTCCTGTTAAAAAAGGCGTTAGGCAAGGTGCCGTGTTATCACCGAGCATATTTAAATGTGTTTTAGCTTCCTATCTCCAACCGTCAATTTTGTACAATGATAATTTAGGCATTAGTCACATTGCATATGCTGATGATGTTCTGCTTCTTAGCCGGACAAAACAGAGTCTAATTACCAAATTTGACCGGCTTTCAGCCGCACTATCCACTGTAGGCCTTTCAGTTAATGCCTCAAAATGTGAGTTTTTGTGTTTTGGGAGTCCTCCACCAGCATTACCTCTTTGCTTGGGTTCTTCAACTATACCATGTTCAGCAAGTATTAAATGGTTGGGTCTCTCTTTTTCCACGTCACTTTCGTCTACTTGCTCCGCTATTACGTCCAGCGTGCTGAAAAATATGCGGATTGGTTACGGAAAAATTTCACCAAATCGTGGTCGGTGTAACCGAAAAGGACTATGCCGTCTTTATTCTAGTTTTGGTGCCCCTGCTGTTTTTTATCGTTATGGTTTTGCTTTCCTTCTTCTTAAGAAGGATACAAGGAAAATACGCTCTTGATATTTTAAGTACTGCAAGTATTGTCTGCGTCTGCCTCGGTGGTATCGGAATCATACAGTCGTCTCTAAATTTGACATCACTGATGCGCCCTCACGACTGAAACATTTATCTGAAGATATATCTCTTAAAACTCAGCAAATGATTGATGTTTGTGACCCTCTTTGGCCATTTTTTGAATTGAGGTAATTTATTTATGCTCTATGTTGTTATACTGTTATGTTATTTATGTTGTTATGTTTTTCTTCTGGTTTTTTCTTTTTTTGTGTTTTTACTCCACAGTTTTATGTATTTTGTGGATTATAAATAAATTCTTCGTATTATTATTATTATTCAGAAAAGCATGCTAAACTGAGCTTTAAAAAAAGAATTGTTTATATTAAAAAACAAATTCTGGTTGGATCTAAAGAAATTTTAATCTTTAATTAGATCTGATTTAGTTAAATGTGATGACACTTAGGTTAAACTAAAGGCTGCTGGATCTATACACAACGTCCTAGCAACACAAAATTAGTAATGTGTCTAAATTTGATATTAACTAGTAAATTAGTTATAAATTGAATGGCCATCTCAGAATTTATCAATTATGGTATTTAAGCCTTCTTCGGGTGAATATCATCTTTTCTGAAAAAAAAATAATGACAGACATCGCCACTTTGTTGCATAGTAATCTTCTTAATTAAAATCGTCTTTGAAATTGAAAATTAACTATCGCCATCTAGATTTAGCCAAGAAAATTCTAAAGTGGATTCTAAGTGAAAACCCAATGGCTTTAGTAGAACGTTTTTTCTTAATTTTGCTTATACTCTGCATACTAACACAACCATATCGATATAACGATAAAAACTTGTTGATTTTCAGAAAATTTAAGGTTGGATGTAAAGAAATTTAGAACTGCAACTAAAATATGGCTTTTGGTAATCAGATGAAACTTAAATTCATTTTAAGGATGCTGGAACTCCTGACTTGGCCGTAGGAGTTGCTATATCAATTTAGTGCATATATCCATCTAAACTGGTTATCAAAATAAGCTAAATGTAATTTTTGAACGTTTTGGCTCCACTTATTAACATTACAATGTCAAAGTTGCCAGTAAAGTATATTTTTACATCGTTTTTCAATTTGCAATTTTCTTTGGCTTTTCAGTAAAATTTTTTAGTCAACTTCAGTTAATCGGAATAAAACTTAGTTGTTTATTTTCGTTAAGTAAAATCAGCATGAACAAGCAGATTATTATCTGTGTTGAAACATAATTCATCTTTAGTCATCTGCATGTTTCTTCAAAAAAAGTGATATCCCTTGTATATCCCATTCTATATGAGATTTGTGATGTTTCCAAGTGCAGTTTTCATTTGGATATGATACCATTTTCAAGATGTTTCAGGCTGTTTTTTTCAAACTAATAAATTTATGATTTGCAATGAAGTTTTACCAATCATGTTATCCGACATAACAGTTACCATTCATGGACCAGCTTAAATCGGTAATTGTTCTTTGCTTAACTTTTTTAAATGTATTTTAAATTTTTGTTTACGATGGGCTAGACTTTGTTCTTTACTAGATAGTGTTTGACGGCGCAACCCTGATGGTAAAAGCTTTGTCATTATTAATTACGATGATGGAAAGTTGAGAGAGGCTAAGTGGGCATTCATTCAGGATCAATTTGCCAAAAGAAAATAAAGTATATCTAACCAGTCGGAAATATAATAGATTTTAATTTATTTTTGTTTATTCTTTTGCCTTAATGCAGAAAGATAATATACAATTATTTGAATGAATGAGTCTGTTGATAAGCTCACAGATCAGTGACACAAGACGAGAAATACAAATAAAACATAAGTAAAGGAAAATAACAAAAATATGGAGTGAGCTATATTTCCATTCAATGGCAAATACCCTTAGTTTGATTTAGATGGCGTTGATGCTGAGCTTTTAGCCTTATTAGTGAGAGAGAGACAAAGATTGGTTTATTAATATAAACTAAATTTTTTAAAAAAAGTTTTTTTAACTAAAGGTAAGGAGCGACATTAAAACTTAAAATGAACGGAAATTACTCCGTGTTTGAAAGGGACTGTTCCCTTCTCGACGCCAAGCTCTTTGCGCTAAAGTTTGACTCTTTCTCTCAATCCTACTTTTTTAACAGTACAAAATTTAAAGTAGTCATACAGTAAGTCATACAGTAGTCATTTACAGTAGTAAAACAGTAAGTCATACACGGAATAATTTCTTTTTTTTCAAGTTTTAATGTCGCTCCTTATTTTCAGTTAAAAAAAAACTAATTTTTTTTTTTTATTTAATTTCTGAACGTTTTTGAATTAATGCATGTTTGATTTTGGCTCTTCGCACATAAATTATTAAAATGAGATTTCTGTATTAATTCTTTTTTGGCTAAATAGTTTTCTCTTAGTTTTGACCTGACGATTTTGAGAAAAAGGGGGTGGGGGAGGAGGCCTAGTTGCCCTCCAATTTTTTAGTTACTTGAAAAGGCAACTAGAACTTTAAATTTTTAATGAACGTTTTTATTAGTAAAAAATATACGTAACTTAAGAATTAATTTACGTAAAGTTTTTTTTTATATTCTCATATTTTTATTATATATATGAGAGGGGTTTGTCCTCTTGTTAATTCTTTAAGAATGACCCCTAAATCAGAAAGGCCGTAAAATAAATATTTGAAATTACTTAAAAAGATTTTAGCGTAAAGAGCGAGGTTTTTAGGAGGAGAAGAACCCCTCATATGCGTAATAATCTCTGTTCGTTTTAAGTTTTAAAGTTGCTCCTTACTTTCAGTTGAAAAAACTTTTTCATATTCATTTTTTCATTGTTTTTTTTATAATAATGCTAGAAAATCCCGCTCCCCCTTCGTTGAATTTATCTCCCCCCATGACATATTCCTCCATGAAAGATCCTCCCACATAACCCCCTCCCCTCGACCAAAATAATTTCTGTTTGTTTCTATTTCTAATTATTTCTCCTTACTTTCAGTAAAAAGCTTGTTTTAAAATTTAATTTCTTTAAAGGATAAGTTGTGGACATTTTTTTTTAGAAAACAGAAAATTTTAGTATTACTCATAATTTCGATGATCCTTTTCCTCCGTTTAATTATTAACGGCTTCGTATCGACGTAAATCGAAACTGCTACCAAGCAAAAAATAATAACAGGTAAAAAAAAAGGAAGGGATAAAATACATATACCGTATCTGAAAGATGCTGCCAAAGTAAAACAGTAAACATCGTTCATTTTTTTAGTTTATTTTTAATGTATTCTACATTAGCTGCTGAACTGATCTTGATTGTTGAACTGAGACTGAACTGAAAACATAACAAACATTCATATAAACAATTCGTCTTCTTTCCTGCTTTGCCCAGAAAATGAGACTAGATTTGACCCAAACTTCTGAAATTTTGTACGACTCTCACAAAAACATTACAAAAACGCATAAAAATAAATTTTTAATGCGTCTTTAAAAATTTTCTTTTTATTGTGTTGGTATTATGGTGGCTTTGATGAAGTAAATGAATGATTACGGTTTTGATACTGTAAAGGTATCAGTATGCCGGGAAATTAAAACTTCAACCGAGTCTGTTGGTTTTTGAATTAAGATTGAATAGTGGTGGGCATCAAGTCTTGGCTAATTGTAAAAAAAAAACCTACAAAAAAAATGTTTGTAAAATATAAAAAAAAATTTGTTAATATGTATTTTTGTTACTTTTTTATAAGTGGCAAAAATTTAGGAGGGCGGCTCAAACCGGGTACTCCCCTCCCCCTTTGAAACGGCCCTGTCCTTAGCTATGCCTAGCTAATAGCTATGGCAACTACACGTATCTTTAGCAAATCCTGAACTACCTGTGCCAAAGTGCCTGGACTACCAACTATACTATTCAAACATAGTTAATTTACACAAAGTGATAAAGATTGATCAAATACTTTTAAATCCATGCAAAAAAAATTAACGTTGCATTTAATTTAACGTTGCCAAATCAGCTACCTTTTTTTTATGTAACACTAAAATAAATATACAAGCAAAAATAATTCTAGGACATTTCTCTGCCAAGTGATTTGTCCAGTAAAATGAAAACAAAGTAAGGAATATTATTTGCTATTTTTTTTCTGAATAAAAAGAAAAATCACAGACATGTCAAAGGAATCGCCCAATTATTTTTATAATAATTATTTTTATTTTTATAAAATAAAGGGATGCGAACGCTACCCTTTAGTTACAAGTGAGAGACTAAAAAGTTTGAAAAAAATCTTGATCCTACAGACTATTGATAGTTGTTTCTTTCGTCACGTTCTGTTCAAGTTTACGGCTGTCATTATGTAGTACATGCGCTCTAAGTTCCAGAGGGATTTAATGGCCTCGACAGATTATTTGGATTTGAACGATCTGTCGCTCATCGTATTTTGAACACATTTTAAACTCCAACTTGATAGAAAAAATCCACCGGAGGAAAATCGGCAGTGCGCTAAAACTTCTTGCTGGCGAGCCGAGCCGCGCCACCGTTTTCCTTTGGGCACCTCTATTTGTCGCCGAAAAGAAACCGGCACGGCATTGGAGTCTACCTAAAATTTCATAATTTTGAAACAATAAAAAGAAAAATGTTTGAAAATTTGGGCTTTAGACCCTAGATGGGTCCAGGAGGAGAGAAATTTCGTTTAATGTCCTTGATGCCTTAAGTCCTTAAGAATGCCTTCAAAAATGTCCTTGAGTCTCTTTTCTCTTATTGCCCTCATTCCTTCGTCTAGTAACAGTATTTCCAGTTTAGGTGGGTTGCCTAAAGTTAAGAGTTTTGAAATCTTTTTAAGGGAAATTCTTTTCATTTGTAGATTCTAGGGAGTTTTTACCCTTATAGTACTAAAGATTTTAGTCTCTTAGGATCCTTATATTGTTTCTGGACTCAATGTTCTGTGTAAAGGGAGAACATGATGTAAGAGATAATGTTCCGTGTTAAGGGAGAACGAGACAAGCACCTAAAGTTCCATCTGTCAGAATAATAGGGGGCATTGCTAGGGGTCCGGGGGTTTCTACCAGATTAGAAAGAAATCATTCTTGGATTTATTTCCAAGGTCGTTAGATGGTGTAAATGTGAGCCTAGCTCAAGCTACATCAAGTTGTTTTATTTCTTTTTAAAAATAACTATTCCTGAATTTATTATCCCTTGAACATAGCACCTGCTTCGAATGCCACCACATCTACCCGCAAAGAAGATCTACGACTTCGACCCTATATAAACCGGTTGGAAGAAATCGCGCGGCCAACCAAAGAAATGTTGGTCCGACAGCCTCTCCGAGTTCGTAATGATTGCAAACATCAGACCGGGTAAAGCGCAAATACTCGCCATCGACCTTAACGCATGGAGGAGGCAGATGTGACTCTTTAGGTCAATCAGCACTCGGCAGGAGACTTAAGACAAAGTAAGTCAAGTGAATATAGCCACGTAATGTATTTAGTCTGAAAAGTAAAGGGCATAGTAATGCAATAAAAAAATCTGAACAAACTCTAATATAAGTCCATGGAGACTGATTGTCCATAATGCATTGATATTCTTCACTTGAAACTATGAAAAAGATTTACCGTCTTGAAACACAACTAGTCTCCCAATTCCTTGTTTCTGCAATTTTTTTTTTTTTTTGAGTCCATCTTTAAGGACTTTTGTGTCATTTTGTTCTGCTTTTCTGTAGTTCAAGGCTTTGGGTGCTTTAATAAATTTATGCTCAAATTCTTGTATAATCACTATAATTTTACTTGAACATCATCTATGCTCCAATAGTCTTCTTCCTAAACTGTTAGTAACAAAATGGAAATGCAGAATTTTTCAATTAAATAAAGAATTTACAGGATAAATACTGATAAAATTAACGTAAGCAATCATTTACATGATATAGTCTTAATGTTTTGTTGCTGTGTATTTTGCTTGGGTGATAAGCAATCCTTGCTTTTGTGTCTATATTTAGTGTAAATTTAATTATCTTACAATATAAGTTGTGCTGTTATCAAGTGGCAGATATCAACACTATTGACTTCAATAATAGTTGAAACTAACCAGGAATATTATGACTGGTCATCAGGAATCGTGGCAATTTTATGAAAAAAGTGGAATTTCTTAGAAAACGGAACAAAAAAAAATGGCCCCATAGAGGCGCGAACGACTTACAAGACTTACTGCTTGAAAGTTGTCCAGTCATCGCTGTCCAATTTCATTCAAGCACGCTAAACGCTCCGCCAAGAGGGCTTGCATCAAAAAATGTTTTAATTATATGATTGTACATAGTGAATCAAAAGTGAAATAAATAGACCAAGAAAAGGAAATTATACGGAAATATTAAAAGAAATTTATTAAACAAAAGAGAAAAAAACATTTTCATGACTCTCAGTATAAAAAGAGTGGTTGCAATTAGCAGAAAACTCAATGGAAAATAATTACGGTATTACTAAAGGAAGTTCTCGGCTAAATAATTGCTTAGTTTTTAGTTTTGAGACAATAAAATAGTTTTGACAATCACAAATAGAAAATTTAGTTTTGAAAACAAAAGACAATAAAATGTCAATTTGGAAAAAACAATTACACAGCGCTTCGGATTGAGCATTATTTCTTGAATCATGATCTCCCTTTATACAAAAAAATTGTGTCTAGAAACAAGATAAAGAGTCTAAGAGACAAAATATTTGGTAGCTTTTGATTTAGTCAAAATGCCCTTTTTACTTTTTAAAGCTACCCTCTTAAACTTAACCTAAACCTTAGCAATTTTATTCGAATCATAGTTCAACTTAAAAATAAGAATCTAATAATTACAGGAGTATTTTCAAAAGTAAAATGCATCTAGTATTCAATCAGTTAAGGCAATTTAACTGAGAGGCAATCATTTAAAGCAAGTTTAGTCTTACCCATCAAAAGTTACGAACCTGAAAAACTTGCCTTTTTGAAAAAAAGGGGAAAATTTTCTAGAAGTCATAGAATCTTCATGAAAATCGCACCATCAGATTTAGTGTATCAGAGAACCTTGCTGTAGAAGTTTCTAGCTCCTATATGCAAATACGTGGAATTTTGTATTTTTGCCAGAAGAAAGATCACGGATGCGTGTTTATTTTATTTATTTATTTTTTCAAGGGTGATAGTATAAACCCATCTTGAAATATCATGAGAGGGCTTATTCATCACGAGAGACACTCCATATAGAAGGGGTTGTCGCATAACTTCAGAGTGGGCTTATTTAATTTAATGGTCCTAGAATGTCACAAGAGGGCTTATTTAAACAGAAAATATAAGTTCTAGTGCCCTTTTTAAATGAAAAAAAACTAGAGGGCAACTAGTCCCCCTCCCACGCTCATATTTTTCAAAAAATATCCTGATCAAAATTTTGAAATAGCCATTTTGTTCAGCATAGTCAAAAATCTAATAACTATGTCTTTGACGATGACTTAATTCTCTAGAGTCCCTGGGGGATGGGCTGTAAGTTATGAACTTTGTCCACTATTTACATATAGCATTGGCTATTGGGAAGTATTCAGACGCATTCTGGGGGATTTTTCTGAGGAGGGGGGGGGGGGTACATGGGAGGATTCCCATGATCTTGTCAGATCTGGATGATCTGACATCTTTCTCGATTCACTACCCGGAGAATTCCATATCTTCCAGATCTTCCAGATCTTCTAAATAGAAGATCTTCTATTTACTTATATTCACAATCGTGGTGGTCGTACTTGCAACCTTTATCATTTAATTGTGTCAGATTCAGCTCTACTTTCATCAATAGTTCATGTGGACGACTCGTAAAATCGACGACGATCATTTACCGATCACGTGCCAACTATCCTGCTCCATGGCGAGCTTTGTGCAACGTAACTCTCCCAAGTGGCTCTCAAAGTTAAATTGGGAAAATACCAATGTTCCACTTTATGTATTGACATTGTCCCAGTTATTATCATCTATTAAAGTGCCTTTCCACTTATTGCAAACATCTGTATGTACAACTTCAACTCGGATAAATATCAACTCAGCAAATATTGTATTTTCAGCAAATAGTGTTCTGTCTCAAGTCTGCCGCTCAAAAGCTGTTCCCTCTGAGCGCGTACGAACGGGTACTCGTAATCCCTTTTGGAAAGTTGATCCTAAAGTGAAGATGGCTAAACAAAAAGATAAGTTCTGGCTCCGTATGTGGATAGCCTGTGATCGTCCTCCTTCTGGTTCAGTAGATCAAATAAAACAGAAAACCAAACGAGAGTACAAATATTCCCTGCGTAGAGTGAGACTGAATGCCTGGGATGGTCCTTGTGACAAGAAATCCTGGGATCGTGTTATGAACAGTGTAAAGTGTTCACCTCTAATTAATTCGTCTCTTCGGCTATGTGACTTTGTTTCTCCTTATAAAAATATTTTGCTTTCATTTAATGTTAATCTCCAAAATCATTTTACCAAGCTTGTCAATTCAATCCTCCCAATTCGTATCAACCAATCTCAAGTGTTATCGGTGGAATCTGGTGTTATATTCCGAGCTCTTAAGCAAGTGAATAAGTCTGAGTATCTCGATAGTGATGGTCTTTGCTTCAAGTTTGTTGCTTATGATTGTCCTGAACTGCTGAAGCATTTGCAGTTATTGTTTCAGATGTGTTTGACATAGTCCATTGTGCCACATAGTTTTTTCTCCTGGTGTATATATTTCCCATAGTTAAGAGGGGTAAGGACCCCAGTGCTTGCTCTAATTACCGTCCTATCACTGTCTTGTTAGTAAGCTATTTGAATATGTACTGCTACCGGCCATTAACTCCAAGTGCAATTTTACGTCCTTCCAGCTTGGTTTTAGAAAAGGTATGGGTCTAGTGCTTTTGACAATGTAATTCATTCAAATGCTTTGTTTTCTCTAGCAGCCTCAGGTATTAACCTTTCTATTGTTTCCGTGCTTAAGTATTGGTATGCTAATTCTTCAGTTAGGGTGAAGTGGAATTGTTCTGTAGGGGAGTATATTCCTGTTATAAAAGGCGTTAGGCAAGGTGCCGTGTTATCACCTAGCATATTTAAATGTGTTTTAGCTTCGTATCTCCAACCGTCAATTTTTTACAATGATAATTTAGGCATTAGTCACATTGCATATGCTGATGATGTTCTGCTTCATAGCCGGACAAAACATAGTCTAATTACCAACTTTGACCGGCTTTCAGCCGCACTATCCACTGTAGGCCTTTCAGTTAATGCCTCAAAATGTGAGTTTTTGTGTTTTGGGAGTCTTCCACCAGCATCACCTCTTGGCTTGGGTTCTTCAACTATACCATGTTCAGCAAGTATTAAATGGTTGAGTCTCTCTTTTTCCACGTCACTTTCGTCTACTTGCTCCGCTATTACGTCCAGCGTGCTGAAAAGTATGCGGGTTGGTTACGGAAAAATTTTGCCATATCGTGGTCGGTATAACCGAAAAGGACTATGCCGTCTTTATTCTAGTCTTGGTGCCCCTGCTGTTTTTTATCGTTATGGTTTTGCTTTCCTTTTTCTTAAGAAGGATACAAAGAAAATACGCTCTGGATATTTTAAGTATTGCAAGTATTTGCTGCGTCTGCCTCGGTGGTATCGGAATCATACAGTCGTCTCTAAATTTGACGTCACTGATGCGCCCTCACGACTGAAACATTTATCTGAAGATATATCTCTTAAAACTCAGCAAATGATTGATGTTTGTGACCCTCTTTGGCCATTTTTTGAATTGAGGTAATTTATTTATGTTGTATGTTGTTTTTGGACATCTGACTCAAAGATGACAACCATTGGCATTGTTACAATGACCGGATATTCCGGGTATCTCGGATGTTTCTAGAGTTTTCCACTGTGTAGACTGAGGAATATTGTTTGTTTAAGGTTTCTGCTATCTCTGCATGATCGGTGATTTTGCCAGATGGCGCGGTTAGGTAGGGAATGGAATTTCGTCTTGGCTTTGCTGATGATGCATAATTCCAGAACTTCTTTCGATTAGTTTTAGTTTCTGTGGCAATGATATCTTCATGTTTTTTTATAGAGTATCGTGTAATCTTTCTCAGTCTATTCCTTGCTTTTTTTGAATTTATCATATTGTTCTCGAGAATTGGTTCGCCTGTGTTTTGCCCAGTATCTGTTCTTTCTGTTCATTTACCGTTTTATGGACCTTGTCAAGTAAGTTGGGGTGCGTGGCCTCTTGATATATGACACAGTGGTGCATGTGTCCTCGTGCTTTAGCATTATTTTCTTGAAGAGGTTCCAGCTGTCATTTCTTAACTTGTGCTCAAACAGTGCTTCCCAGTCGCCCTTTTGCATTTTCCTTAGTTCCTTGCGGATTTTCTCGTAATCGATATATCTTCTGCAAATATGGTCGGAAGAGGGTGGTGACAGTTGGACTAAGCCATCAACCCAGCTGACTCGAGGAAGGTTAAAATCTCCAATTATTAAAAGATTCTTTGGCTTCTTATCTTGTAGCAACTGCAGAGCCTTACAAAGTGCCAGTTCAGACTCTATTAGGTTTGGGCAGCTTGGGCTCCGGTAAAAAGTGGCTAAAACTATACTTTCTCAGGGTATCACAATCTCTATAGCTAAATATTCAACCCAATCCAAAACTTTATTAAGAGAGATTCTACTTACCGATAAGGATGCCTTCACATAGACTTCAATTCCTCTTCTCGGGTCATCTTGTAAATTTGTAAATAGAAAGTATCCAGCAATTCCAATGTGGGGATCGTCCAAGGGGTTATTTGTATTCTTCGGCTGAATTTCAGCTACGCAAATCACATCATAGTCATTTTTTGCCGCTAAGATCCGTAACTCTGTTAGTCTATTTGGCAAGGAGTCTATGTTTGTGCTTAGCACTTGAAGAAACTTCAAGTGCTCAAGAGCGATGACTTTTAATGTTTTGTACTAGATCACTTGGGCTACTATCACTTATTTCACTAGCTGTTTGGGTATCTTCATAACTCGGGGATACCGTATCCCTTTCCGAATTCGTACATCTATTGTCACTACGGTCTAAATAATTTGAACTATCAGATCTATTTACACTAGTAGGGAAGGGAAAGTTTCCAGCCCCGCTCACTGCTGGTTTTTTGGGACAATGCAACTTCTACGGATAACAAGGTCTTTTTCACCATTTTCCAGCCGGTCCTTTAATTCTTTCACAAGCTTCGCTCGCTTCTCTTTGTCCTCCCTGCTTATATAACTTCGGTACCGAATCGTCTCCTTTTTCAAAAAGGAGATTGTAGTGATTTCCTTTTTTATCATCATGTTGGGGACGGTAAATATCACTGGTGCTATTCTTTGTGGCTGTTGTCCGGCAACGATCTGGTTATTCTTAGGTATCAAGCGCTTTACATTTGTGAGATGAAATTCTTGAAGTTTATAGAAGGTTTTTAGGTGCTCGCTGATGAACATTATATCAGCCTGTTCCTTCTCCTGGCTTGTGCCCCGCTCTAGCTTGGGAATTCTGTGAGCTATGATATTTAGCCTTCGGCGCTGCCTATCATGGTCTCTTCTTATTTCGTCTCTCACTTCTACGGGGGCTTCCGATTTGTGAGCCTCAGTACTGGCTGCGAGCTTGGCATGGAATTCGTTTGCTAGGATTATCTTCAACACTTTCAGTTCTTCTCCGACGACTTTTTGACTTGTGTTTCCATGTCAGCTTTGTTGCACTTTTTTAACAGTTCTATTTCAATTTCTGAAACTCTTCAGCAACTGAATCAACCATTATAGTCATTTCTGCGAGCATTTCAGGTTTTAGGCAATTTGTTTTTTTATCAATTTGTTCTTTCACAATCGTGTTTACATCCTCAGCGGTAGCACTTTTTCTCGCGGAGTCGGCTAAACAAAGGGGGCAATACCATGATTCTGTCATTTCAATACATGAAATGCATAGCCACTTTTCACACCCGTCACACAACATTGCTTTAGCATCAGGTTATAATTTCATGTCGCAGCCCGCACATGAGTTTTCTCCATTTTTTGTGGGGACACTTAGATAAGATAAGATAATATTTATTTCAAAAGACTATCACAAGCTCTATGGAGCCGAATTCGCTTTATATGTCAGTAAAAGCTAAGAAAAAAAAATTCAAAACAGTACATTAAGTCAAACACTTAAAATTAAAAGGAATTAAAAAAGCAAAATCATCAAAGATAAAGGGCAAATCAGTAAACTTAACAATTAAATTACAAAAACATTGCAGTAAATCAAAAAAGAATAAAAACGGCTATAGAGGAAAATGGGAATTTGGCAAGTACATAATCACGAATTATTATTAAGGTGTTCCAGAATAAAGGGTATAAAACTTTTACGAAACCTTTCTGTAACAGCATGGATCGGAGAGTAAGTTGGAATTGCTAAGGAGGCTGACCGGGGGGGTCGGAGTCTAATGGGATTGTGAAAATCAGGGAGTAAGTCCTCAGTACGGGGATTGGAAATGACTGATTTAGCGAAAAGCAGGCAAATTTTTTCTCTCCTTTCTTTTAAGGTGGTAATGCGTGCAGCTTTAAGGAGGACTTTGCCTTCTTTGTAAATGATCCTGAGCGAACGCTTTTGGACCGACTCGATTTTGTCACTAAGTTCATTTGAAAGTTCTGAATGCCAAACCGGACATGCATATTCCAATAACGGCCTGATAAAGGATAAGTAAACACGGCGGGAATGTATCTTAGGACAATTAAATTTGTTTAGCAGTTTAAAAATGGATAGTGAAACATTTGCTTGTTTAACAATGTTGGAAATATGTGTGTCCCACTTAAGATCATTAGAAATTGTGACACCAAGAAGCTTAACATGTTTCGCTTGGGATCGGGTCGCAAAAACCAGGAGTAGATTTCAAGAAGTTGATCGTCATTATCTGTGATTTAGTGGGATTTACTGTCATATTTAGATTCTTAGATTCATCCGAATATTGGGTTAGGATTTCACTTTTAATATTCCTATGATATACTTCAAGGATCGTCAAGTCATCCACATATTTCCATCTTTTGGGGAATTCCTTGCCAATTTCGTTAATCATGACAAGAAATAATAGTGGTCCCAATAAGGTTCCTTGAGGTATTCCACAGTACCTAGGGAGAGGGTTAGAGAAGGTATTTTTGTATTTTACAACTTGTGATCTGTCTGAAAGGAACGATATAACAATATTTACTAAAAGTAGGTCAATTTCAAAGTTATCATGTAGTAAAAGAATTAGGATAGTGTGGTCAACTAAGTCAAACGCTTTTTGGAAATCGACTAAAACCAGGTTTAGCCAAACATTTGGTTTCTCTAGTTCACTTAGGATCGTGTGAATCAAGTGTACAAGGTAATGGCTGGTGGAGGTTTTTCTTAAATTACCAAACTGTCGGATGTCAATGCGTGGTATAATTTTAATTTTAAGCCAGTCACAAAGGAACCCTTCGTAAAGCTTAGAAAAAACCGGAGTGAGTGTAATAGGACGCATGTTGGTTATAGGCAGACTGGAAGATTTCTTTGGGATGGGTGTTATAAAACCTAGTTTTCAGCAACTTGGGAATTTACCAGATTTTGTAATTTGGTTAAAAATATCAGATAAAGGTCCAGCAATTGTGTCTGAAAAGGCTTTAATCAAGTCAATTGGGATGTCTAATGGGCAAAGTACTTGATTTTTTGAGCTTTCGGATTTTATTTATAACATCAGAGGGAGAAATTTGGGGGAAAGAGGTGGAGGGAGGAATAGTTTGACCTGAGCCAGTGAAAGGGGGGAGACATTGTACTATGGACACAAGATGCAGGTTCAAATCGTTGGCTATCTTGTAAGGAGGCTCAGGGAGATGAAAATTAACTTCAACAGGGTTTTTTCCGCAAATCTCTTTAATTTTCCTGTACCATTGTTTGGAATGTTAGAATACAAATCCTTAACCTTACTATTGCAATATTCAGAAGCTTCCTTTCTCAATTTTCTCTTCAGGAACTTTCTTAGATCATTAGCCTGTGTGATATGTCCTTGCTTGAACAAATTGATTTTTTTTTCCTTATTAGTTTTTTAAAAGTCGCAGTAATGTAAGGTTTATCGGTAGAGCATATTTTAATTTTTTTCACCGGAAAATGGGCTTCATAATTACTCCTCAATAAATTTTGGAGGGACAAAGCCTTGAAGTCAACATCATTTGTTTGGTACACAGGGGACCAATTTTCACTAGTGATCCAAGAGCCAAAATTGTAGAGTCCTGAGTCAATTAGAGGTCTAAAGACAGTTTCAGTAATAGTAAAGGAATGTTTAACTGTAGCTAGTGGAGATAGGAGTAGGCTAAAGTGGTAACTACCTCCGAGAGGGGGAAGAATGGTGACGGGTCAGTAGAAATTTGACATATTGGTGCATATAAAATCAAGAGTAGAATTGCCTTTGGTAGTAGGGACTTTTACAATTTGTTTTAGACTAAAAGTATTACATGTAGACTCAAGTTTTAATTCATTTGCATCACCTAATTGGAAAATTCCAGCATTTGGGCATTTAGATAGTACATAGTCAGCACTGCCATGCAATTTTTCAATAAAATTAATTTTTTCAGCAGCTCTCTGCCCAGGAGAGTAGTAAAAACAACACAGGACAATCAAATTGAAAGGACGTGGTAAGACCTTAGGTCGAATACAAACCCACAAAATTTCATCAAAGGGAGTAAGACAAGGAACTAATATTTCTGAAGGATAAAAATCATTACGGACAAAGAAAAGAATTCCACCCCCTTTCTTACCCAGAGGGTGGGTTTCGGGTCTGAGTTGAATAAACTGGGTGAAATTATTCATTTTTAACATGTGTGTATTTTGAGCGTGTACTTCAGTAATAGCGATTGTGTCTGATCTATATATTTTAGAAAAGGAGTCTAATTCATTAAGTTTTTCAAAATTAAGACTTTCAGCTTTGCTTAACAAAAGTGTGGGAAATTTAAAACGACCTGCAAAGGTACCATTTTTACACTTAGCTTTATTTAAATTACAAATGGGTACAGGGGGTGTGGTGGGATTCTCAGCGGGGGCCAGATTAATGTAGTCAGAACAAGGGACCGAGGGAGCACATTTGACTTTTATAGGATGACTCTTAGAGTCAACATCGATAGATGAATTATCAGAATAAGAGAAGGATTTGTCTTGGGGATTTGGG
>NC_088865.1:29319405-29456170 GCF_032884065.1 Artemia franciscana | reverse complement strand
AAAACTCAATAGATATTAACACAGAACCTGTCACAAATAGACCTATAAGATCAGCAGTGAAAAAAGCTAGGCTGGCATTAAAAACCTGTTTTTAAATCATTTTCTTTCATTTCATTGAGTTGCCTCGTTTAATAACAATTTATTTATCGATCCTGGTTGAACTTTGCTGAAGTAAGAATGCTAGGACTGTTTTAAAAAACTTTTCAGTTTAGTTTTATTAATTTTATCCTCTAGTAAGTTGTTTTTTCTAATTTGTATTGCTGAGGACAGCCCTCGGACATAGGGTAGATATATTCCTTCTAATTTGTTTCCTTTTGTCTTCAAAAATTCCCTATTGTTCTCCTTGTTTTTGGTGTTTGTGATCGAAAAGCAGTGTGGTCTTCGTAGTTATTTATATCAAAATAATCAACTCATTGTGCTTATTCCAACTATACAAGTTTCATCAAGTTTATTCATATCCACGAAAGGCTACGAGCCTAATTTTCGAAAAAAGGGAACCCTGAAAGTCATAGTATTTGAATGAAAATTACACCACTAGATTCAACGTATCAGAGAACCCTACTATAAAAGTTTTAAATCTCCTATCTACGAAAGTGAGGAGTTTTGTAGTTTTTCCGAGAAGGAAGATCACGAATGCGTGGTTTATTTGGGTTTTTTATTGGTTTGTTTTCCCAGTGGCGGTCGTGTCGATTCATTGGTCCTAGAATGTCAGAAGAGGACTAAACAAACAACATTAGAAATTCTAGTGCCCTTTTCAAGTAACCAGAAGGATTGGAGGGCAGCTAGACCCCCTCCCTCGACCCTTTATACTCAAAATCCTCTGATCGAAATTTTAAGATAGCCATTTTGTTCAGATTAGTTGAAAAGCCGAATAACTATATCTTAGGAGATAACATGACCCCCCCTCTCACACCTTCTGGGGAAATGTATTTACGTTATATAATTTACCCATTGTTTATCTATAGTTTTTGCAATTGGACAGTATGCATACATTTTCCAGGTAGAGGGTTCAACGTATCAGAGAACCCTACTGTAAACGTTTTAAATCTCCTATCTGCCAAAGTGGAGAATTTTGTAGTTTTTCCCAGAAGATAGATCACGAATGTGTGGTTTATTTGGGTTTTTTATTGGTTTGTTTTCCTAGTGGTGATCGTATCGATTCGTTGATCCTAGAATATTGGAAGAGGACTCATTAAAAGCAACATTAGAAATTCTAGTGCCCTTTTCAAGTGACCAATAGGATTGGAAGGCAGCTAGACCCCCTCCAACGACCCTTTTTACTTAAAATCGTCTGATCAAAATTTTGAGATAGCCATTTTGTTCAGAATAGTTGAAAAGCTGAATAACTATATCTTAGGAGATAACACGACCACCCCCACAGCTTCTGGGTTACGTTATAAAATTTACTCATTGTTTGTCTATAGTATTTGCAATTGGAAAGTATCCATAAATTTTCCGGGAAGGTTCAACGTATCAGAGAACCCTACTGTAAACGTTCTAAATCTCCTATCTGCGAAAGTGGAGAATTTTGTAGTTTTTGCCACAAGATAGATCACGAATGCGTGGTTTATTTGGGTTTTTATTGGTTTGTTTTCCCCGTGGTGATCGTATCGATTCACTGGTCCTAGAATGTCGGGAGAGGACTCATTAAAACCAACTTTAGAAATTCTAGTGCCCTTTTCAAGTGACCAAAAAAATTGGAAGGCAGCTAGGCCCCCTCCCCGACCCTTTTTACTCAAAATCGTCTGATCAAAATTTTGAGAAAGCCATTTCGTTCAGAATAGTTGAAAAGCCGAATAACTATATCTTAGGAGATAACATGAACGCTCCCACAACTTCTGGGGAAATGTCTTTACGTTATAAACTTTACCCATTGTTTATCTATAGTACTTGCAATTGGAAAACATGCATACATTTTCCGGGTGGAGGGGACGAATTTTCTGCTGGGAGATTTTCTACGGGGAGAATTTTTCATGGGAAGGAAAACCAGGGAATTTTCCAGGAGGTGAATTTGTCAGGAGAACTTTTACACTTGGGGAGTTTGCCTGAATTCCCGTCACGTATTGACATGTTAAGAATAATTGTCCAGGGTAAATTTTCATCAGGATCGAGTTATCTAAAGGGTATAACTATGGGGGAGGAGGGATTTTTCCGTAGAGATGGAACTAGATTTCCTGACTTTATTTAAAAAACTATCAAAAATTAAAAAAAAACAAGTTTTTTCAAGTGAAAGTAAGGAGCGACATTAAAACTTGAAACGAACAGAAATCATTAGGTATATGAAAGGGGTTGCCCCCTCCTCAATACTCCGCTCTTTACGCTTAAGTTTGAACTTCGTCCCAATTCTTTAAGACCGACTCCTGAAAAACAAAGCTCACTTAATTAGGGCAATAAGAAGCTTTTATTCAAGTACTCAAAAACTTTTGCATAAAGAGTGAGGTGTTGAGGAGGGGGTAATATACCTCTTGGATGTAATAATTTCTGTTTGTTTTAAGTTTTAACACTGCTCCTTGCTTTCAATTGAACAAATCTTGTTTTTATTTATTTAAAAGAAGCATAAAAAGCTACAAGCCAGAGGGATTTTGCCTCATTTTAGAAAAATAGGAAAACAACCCAAATGGTTCTTAAATAAAATCAAAAGATTAGATTCAACTTGTCCGAGAACACTACTGTAGAGGTTTCAAGATTTTATCTACGAAATGGGGAATTTGGTATTTTTTGCCAGAAGAAACATCACGGATGCGTGTTTATTTGTTGTTTTTTTCTTAGGGGTTATCACAGTGAACCAATGATCTTAGAGAGGGCAAAATCAAGAGAGGCCTCATTCAAATGGAAATTATAAGTTATAGTGCCTTTTTTAGGTCAACAGAAAGAAACTTGCCCATTGTTTGCATATTCTGTTTGCTATTGGGAAACACATGGAATTTTTCAAGGGGAATTTTCTGTGATAGGGGATTTTCCACAGAGAATTTTACACGGGGAGGAAAATCTCCCGCACATAAATTATTAAAACGAAATTTGCTTATCAATTCTTTTTTTGGCTAAATGGCTTTCTCTTAGTTTTGATCAAATGATAGTTGCCCTCCAATTTTTCGGTTACTTAAAAAAGGAACTAGAACTTTTAATTTTTAACGAACGTTTTTATTAGAAAAAATATACGTAACTTAAGAATTAACTTCCGTAACAAACTTTTCTATTCTTATATTTGAATATGTATATGAGGCGGTTTGTCCCCTTGTCAACACCTCGCTCTTTACGCTAAATCCCATGTTTTGTTCCAATTCTTTAAGAATGGCCCCTGAATTAGAAAGGCCGCAGAATAAATAATTGAAATTATTAAAAATACTTTCGCACAAAGAGCGAGGTATTTATCTCCTCCTAAATACCTCGCTCTTTATGCTAAAGTGTTTTTAGAATCCCTAATATGCACAATAATTTCTGTTCGCTTTAAGTTTTAATGCTACTCCTTACTTTCAATTGAAAAAACGTCTTCATGTTTATTTTTTCATTTTTTTTTATAGTATGCTAGAAAATCCCGCACCCTTTTCATTGAATTTCTTTTCCCACATGACATATTCCTCCAAGAAAAAATTCTCCCGCATAGCACCCTCCCCTCAGCCGCACCCCCAAACCAAAAAAATCCCCTGAAAACGTCTGTACACTTCTCAATAACCATTACTGTATGAAATGGGAGAAAAATGTCTCCCATTGTCTCTTTGGGAGAAAAATGAGCGTGGGAGGGGGCCTAGGTGCCCTCCAAATTTTCGGTCACTTAAAAAGGGCACTAGAACTTTTAATTTCCGTTAGAATGAGTCCTCTTGTGACGTTCTAGGACCGCTTTCTCGTTACGATGACCCCTGAAAAAAAAAAACAAAAAAAAACACGCACCCGTGATCTGTCTTCTGGCAAAAAATACGAAATTCCACATTTTTGTAGATAGTGGCTTGAAATTTTATGTAGGGTTCTCTGATACGCTGGATGTGATGGTGTGATTTTCGTTAAGATTCTATGACTTTTAGGGGGGAGGGGGTGTTTCCCCCTATTTTCCAAAATAAGATAAATTTTCTCAGGCTCGTAACTTTAGATGGCGAAGACTAAATTTGATTAAACTTATATATTTAAACTCAGTATAAAAATCAAATTCTTTTGATGTTTCTTTTAGCACCAAAATTCCATTTTTTAGAGTTTCGTTTACTATTGAGCCCGGTCGCTCCTTACTACAGTTCGTTACCACGAACTGTTTGATGAGAAGCTTTTTTAAAGTGCTAAAACGCTTCAGCGTGAAGGGTGAGGGATTGAGGAGGGGGTAGCTCCCTAATATACGAAATGATTTCTGTTCGGTTTAAGTTTGAATGTTGTTGCTTACATTCGGTTGAAAAAAAAATATTTAGCAAACAGTTCACAGCAATGAACTGTAAGTAAGGAGTGACTCGTCCCAACAGTAACCGAAACTCTAAAAAAGTAATTTTGATAAATATTGACACATCAACAGAATTATGCTACCCATCAGAACCTAGAAGCCCGAGAAAATTTGTCCGTTTTTTGAAAAAAGGGAAACATCCCCAAAAACCCAAGCGACAATAAAAATCACACCATCAGATTTAGGACATCGGAGAGCCTTTCTCAAGCTCCTTGCTTCTTTTTTTTTCCAGGGCTAATCGTCCCGAATCAATAGTTCTGAAAGATCGAAAGAGGGTACATTCAAACATAGGGATGGCATGAACTCCCGTTATCCCTGACGGAATGGATGTAATTTGTGCAATTTACCCACTGTTTATTTATTATTTGATGTTGGAAAATATACATAAATATTTGGTAATAGGAAGGAAATTTTCTGTGGGGGTATTTTTCAAGCAGATAATTTTTCATAGGGAGGAAACATCCTGGGAAGAACTTCCGATAGAGGAGGGAGGCGGATTCCCAGGCACGATTTGAAATACGATCGGTAATAAAAGAAAAACTCTTTTTTTTCAACTGAAAGTAGGAAGCAAAGTTAAATCTTAAATCGAACAGAAATTATCGTGTATTTCACGGGCACTACTCTGTTGAATCCCCGCTCTTTACACTAACGTTTGACTTTGTGTCGTAGTTCTTTAAGAAAGAGTGATCAAACACAAAGCCCGTTGAATTTGAAAAAGAAGTATTTTAAAGAGCTTTACTACTTTATTGTCAAAAACAAGGAAATGAGGATGGAGTATCCCCCCTCCCTCATATACGGGATAATTTCGGTTCTTTTTTAGTTTTAAATTCCTAATTATTTTCACTTGAAAAAAATTGTTTTTTTATTTAGTTTACCCCCACCCCTGCGTTAATCATTGGCTATCAAGCAATAAACGATGTCGGATGTGTCACGTGACAATGAAACCCTATGATTCAACCGTAGAATTTTACTGTGTTGCCCGTAGGATTTCGATTCTGACCTCTATGCAGTGTTTCTAAAATAACTAAAATTTCGACATTCTTAAGAATCTATTTTTCATATTCTATACTCGAGTTAAGATTTTTCAATAATTGTATAAGTTTTCAGATGTGGTATGACATAGCCGACAACACTGGTTTGCATCTTTAAATAAGAGATTTAGGGTCTATTCCAAAAATTGGAATATGTTTAATATTCAATCCCACTCATATAGTAAGCTTATGAAAAATGCTATTGCTCTTATGCTATAAATAATTAACACTTAATGCTATAACCTCTTTTGTTCTAGAGTTACTTTCGATTTACAATCAACTCAAAATCTATTATAACCAAATTTTAACGAGTTTTACAGACCGAAAGGGTTAAGTACAGGTCTCCCCCACAGTCAAAAGTATAACGTCTTTTCAACAATCGACGGTTTAAAAAGCTTTTATATATTTTTTTGCTAATCTTAAAATTTGGAAAATGTCATAAAATATATACCATATTTCCACGAACTTACTGCATAGTTCTTTTGAAGGATGATCAAAATTCTTTTTCAATAATTTTATTCGGGTCTTTAAATATTCCTCTAGGCTTCTCATACAAGCCCAGATACTCATGAAAACGCCCAAAGGTTTTTTGGGGTTAGGATGCTCATCCATAGACCAGAAACTATCGTCAACGCAAAAGTCCTGTATACACTATTATTTCATTTAAGAATTCAATGCATGAAAACGATGCATTTTCTCAAAAGAAAAGACACAATTTTAGAGATCAGAGCGGGCACAAGTTGAATCCTCTAAGTTAACAATCTTAAACCAAACAGACTACATTGAATGAAGAAATCCAGCACAAAAAGAAACGGAAAAGGCCATTAATATAAGTTGTGCAACCCTCATTTAACTCCCCAAAACAATTAGTAGCATTGGCTCTTCAATGAATACGCAATATATTTTCAATTGAAATTATTCTTTACTCGATGGTCAATATATTTGAAACAATGAAGCATTTTAGTCATTTTATAATTATTATTACTTCGCCATTAGTAAGCATATAGATACAGTAAACCCTGGCATTGGGGTTTTTGGACAAGCAAGATCCCCTTTCCTACTTTTATCAGGTTCACTCTATATATAAAAAAGTCCTAGCTACATTTTTTAAGTTTAGCATTAATCCGCAAATATAAAATGGCGGGCCCAAAATAGGTCTGTCGAAACTGTTTTTGAAACATAACCACAATATCACTTTTCCTTCATGGCATCCCCTTCTTAAAAGGGGATGCTTAAAGTTAAAAGTATACAATAGTTGTTTGTGTATAGTAAGTGCTCTTCATTAATTGTTTTGATAAACATAGTTATGTATTTATTTTAATTTTCTCTATCTTGTACTCCGTCCCTATGAACTATCCCTAGCTATAAGAACAACAAGCAGTTTGCACGAATACAAAGAAACAATATTTTATTGATTAAATTTATATTAAAATATAAAATAAAAAAATGTTCTTGTATGTTGAGTCAGGAAGAGGTTCTTTGCAGGAGCAGAAGCCACATAATTGCACAGCTTCAATGAGCAGTAAATTCGTTAGGTGAAGGATGAGCAAAAAAGAAAATCGATTAAAAATTTTTTTAAGGGTTCTATTTTTTTTAGTAAAATATAAAAAGAAGAGCAAAAAAATATAAGCGACTTTTACTGAGATTCTATTTAACTTGAGGTTTAGAACCCTTGTTTTTTTTTTTTTAACTTTAAAATTATAAGAAACCAGTTCTGCTGCACTGTCTTTTTATGTAAAAATAAGCGTCTATACACAAAAAGACGAATGCAACAGAAAACAGGCTTATACAGAGTTTTAATGCCACAAATTTACTGCCCAGCTACTTCATTATCTAGAAAAGAAAAGGAAAGTCAATCATTTGCAGACAATAGACAATATGTTTTTCCGAACTAAAAAATTTATAAAAGGATAAATTTTGAAGACTGGCTAAATACATTACAAGAGCGAAAGCCTAAAGATGGTTGCGATCTCTAGTCAAGACCTTTTTTCTTCACATGTAATTATGCTTGCTATTAACAAATCCTTTTAGACTTTCCTGGAACATTTTGTGATACAGGAAAAGCACAGATACAAACGTGTTCATTAAAACTGAATTAGTCAATACAAGAGAATATGCTAAATGTGAAAATGAGCTCTACCTAAGGAGGGGCGGGGGTAGCATGGATTAGTTTTTGGCGCGAAAGAAATTTGCTGGGCAAAACCTTTCATGGGTAGATAAGGTGTGATTTAAAAAAATTACATTTTCTAAGAGCCATTTTCTAATCATAAGAATATATGTGCATCCAGGTAGTCAAAAGAGCACATCTCCAATATCTTAGTAATTTCTAAGGGTATTAAGTTGAAACCTTGAATCATTGGTGAGGAGGGTGTCGAACAAAATCAAAGTATACTATATACACCTAAGTAGTCGAAAGGGCGCGTCTGCAAAATATCAAGAGCGGCTAAGATTATTTAGTAGACGCTTTCAGAGGATGCTGGGGGAGGATTCTAAACTAAATCGAAAGACACTCTGTGCATCCATTTCGTCAAAATGATGAACCTATAATATAACAAGAATCGCTTAAAGGTGATATAATATAACAAGAATTGCTTAAAGTATTAAGCTGAAACATTCGGTGCATGTTGAGATAAATCCCGAACAAATTGTCAAAAGACAGTATCCGCAACCTGTCACGAACAGCTTTTGATATCAAGTCTAACTTACAAGGAATGATCACAGAGCAAATTGAATTCAACGATAAGATACTACCTGCATTCAGGTTGAAAAAGGGGCATATCAAAAATATCTCAGCAACTTCTTAGGGTATTAAGGCGACTTTCAGATAATTGTACGGATGGTAGTGATCAAAATCAAAACGCACTATGTGCATCAAGGTTGCCAAAAAGATATATTACAAGTATCTCAGGAAGTTCCATGGACCACAGTAGAAACTTTCAGGGAATAAAAAAACATTCTACAACAAAGTCAAAAGCAACGGTGTACATAAAGGTAAAAAAGGGGCGCATTTATAATATTTCAGGAACAACTAACAGTAAAAACGCACTATGTGCATCAAGGTAGCCAAAAAGACATATTGACAGTATCTCAGGAAGTTCCATGGACCACAGTAGAAACTTTCAGGGAATAAACAAACATTGTATAACAAAGTCAAAAGCAACTGTGTACATAAAGGTAAAAAAAAACGGCACATTTATAATATTTCAGGAACAACTAACAGTAAAAACACACTATGTGCATCAAGGTTGCCAAAAAGACATATTGACAGTATCTCAGGAAGTTCCATGGACCACAGTAGAAACTTTCAGGGAATAAACAAGCATTGTACAACAAAGTCAAAAGCAACTGTGTACATAAAGGTAAAAAAAGGGCGCATTTATAATATTTCAGTAACAACTAACAGTATTAAATAAAATTTCGAGTGAATATCGAGAGCTATATTGAACTAATTCAGGAGACATTAAGTGCATTATGAATGTCAATATGGCATATATGCAATAACTCGGGAACATTTAAGAGTATTAAGTGGGAACTTTCACCGAAAATTGAGAGAAATGTTAAAATAAATCAAAAAAACACTCTGTCTTGAGGGAACTTGAGGGAATGCCGATGGGGATATTGAACTAAATCGGTGAAATGTATGAATCCAGGGTGTCAAAATGGTTCATCTGCAATACGGCAGGAACGGCTAAGATATTTGAAACTTTCTGTAAATATTGAAGGTGATGTTGAGCTAAATCAAATGACACTATCTCCATCCAGGACATCAGAATGAGACGTCTTCAATAGTTCATATACGGTTAATGGTATAGATTAACGCCTTAAGCGACCTAGCTGAAACTGTGAGGGAATATTGGACGGAAAGGACAAGTAGATACCAAATTTTGATTTGTTGACCAAAGGGAGCTCATCAGCGACAAAGAATGTTTGAAAAAAAAAAAAAAATGGTTGTATTGATTCTTAGTGTGAAATGTTCTCTTTTTTTGATCTCATTAAAATTTCAGGCCGTGAAGACACCTCAATAAAAGTTTCAGAACCAAGGGAATCGCAACTGGAAATAAATCTTGTAAGGGATTCTTCATCTCTTTTTTTTTTTTTCAACAAATTGGAACTATATTAGCTAATATACTAGCTCAAAATGCATCAATGTAAACAAACAAGCTATTAAAGCAAAATATAACACTCACAAAAAATTCCTACAACGAAGTGGTTGATCATTATTTGTCTATATCAAAGGTTGTAACAGTAGATACGACGGAACAGCTTCACCCCCCAAAAATTCCCAAAATTGTTCACATTTTTTAAAATACTAGTACCCGTACTCAACCATTTGTAGTTCTATAATATAGCTATTTTTAGAATTCCTAGCAAAATTTTGTCCAGAATATTAAGAGCAACCCAAAATCTTTTTGCTTTTATTCATCAATAAAAAAAAATACCAACAAAACTTACAGAAATTAATTTTTTTTAACTTAACAAACAGAAGATGTTTCAACAAAAGAAGTTTTTTTTTAAATAAGTATAGAACTAATTTAAACCAAAGGGGAGCAGAAGTAGTGAAAAAAAAGTCATGCTGCTCGGTTAGGTCTTATTCATTGACAACGATTGTTGCTCGTTATAAGTTTCAAGAAGAATTAATTGACTTTATTTCTGCTAGTCTTTGGCTTAATGCAGCTCTTTACTTTTCTATGAAAAACTGCTTTTTAGAAGATTTCTTAATTTAGTTTATGTTGGTTTGCCAAAATTTTGTCTTGATTGAGGTTCTCTATAATCTGAAATTTTAATTGAGCGTCTCCATGACTAAGTTTTAAAGCAGATTAGCATTAACAAAATAAGATTTTTGAGCTGTGGATGAATATAATCAATTTTTCTTCCAAAAATGATTGTCCTTGTTAAGGTCATCTTAATTTAGAAGTGCATCACACACCAGACCTAAATTTGCGCCTATTTTCGGCCGCAAAAAATCGATACCACAAAAATTAGTTTTAACTTTTTTTTCTATAGGGGTTCACTTACCTGGGGATAGGAAATAACATGGATACATATAGCTTGTTTTGACTTACATTGCTAATTCTCAGTGAATAAACTCTAATACCAAAGAGGATGAAAGTACCAAAACGTTTAGGCAGATTTGCGACAAAATCGGTTTAGCCCTTCTCTTCCCCTTTCCTCAAGTTAAAATTCAAGGTGTGTATGGTTCCTCACCCAAAAACAACTCCCTGAAAGTTCCAACTTGATCCCCCAAGCCTTTCCCATAATACTCAAAAAATGTTGTTTTGATCGCAAGGCATCACATAGTGTCTTTTGATTTATCTCAATATTTAACCGTAAATAGATTTTAAGTGCCAAAGCAGCGAATAGTGAAAAATATTTTGGCTTATTAGAGACAAAACATATTTACCGCCTATCCCTGGCAGAAAATCGTATGTCCCCTTGCCCCTTTTCTTTCATATCCAGTTTTATCCCACTAGCTGTTTCCAGGATATTACAGATAATATATTTTGACAGACTGAATGAACTTCGAGTTTAATTTAATTTAGCGCTACGCTCTACCCCAAACCATGACGACACGCATACTTCCCCCAGCCCCAAAACTCCCTGACAATTTCAACCTGATACCCCAAGCCATTCCCGAGCTATTACACATAGATCATTTGATAAGTATCTTTTGATTTACCTCACTACTTGACCTTAAATAAAGTATAAGTACCATAGTGTAATAGGAGCTAATAGCCCAAAATATTTGGGTGGATCGGAGACAATATTATTTACCCCTTTCCCCTCTCCTCAACATATGATTCCCCCCTCCTTTGCCCATATTCTCCATTCCTTTCTACAACAGCATCTTAATTCTCTCTCCCCAAATGTCAAAATATGATGTTCACTTGACATCCCCCAACACCCAACGAAAGTTTCAACTCAGACCCCCTAGCCATTTCCAAGATATTGTAGATACTCGTAATATGGAAACTCCGGTACTTGCATCATCTTTTGACTTACTCACGTAAGCGTTTCGTTTTCAGAGTAAACCCATGGGATGGGAACATTGGCCAAGCGATCTATCCTAAGAGCTTCTAGCTAGTCGGAAAACCCAGATCGAATATGGATGCCTTTTCTATCTGTGAGTAATTGGTGTTCCAAGTAATTAAGGGCCATGGCTCCTCGGCAGGTGTGGGCAACATCGGCCCTGAAGAAATGCATTTTACAACTACTCCCATGCACATCATGTTTTAAGCCGAATCATGAAAGATCCCGTAAAAACTAAAATGTCTTTATACTGTCTTACTGTTGATATTTCTAGAGCTTTCGACAATATTGTGCACTCCCAGGCTCTATTTTCCCTTGCGTCTTCAGGTGTTAATCCTTCCGTACTAAGTTTATTGTCTTCTTGGTATTCAAAGTCTAAAATTCAAGTTACCTGGAGCGTAATAAGCGTTATAAATCATGCACAAACCGTTGCGGTTGTAACAGCTTTTGTTTGGGGATATTTTTCCGTAAGCGAAGCGTAGGTTTTTCACGGCTTGATTCACTAGGGATGAACAAGTAGTGGAAAGTGTTGGGCCGAAACACAGACCAAGCCAACGAACTAAAGAAGAACATGGCAGAACTGCAGTCCCAGCAACAAATGGAGCGACCGCATAAGGGCTATTAAAACAAATAAACTCGCATTTAGACGCATTAACTGACAGTCCAATCTTAAATTCGAAACCCACGCAAACAAAAAACAAGCTTGGCAACTCTGAAAGAAAGAAAAAAAAACCTGTTAGAATGCCTACCTAAGCACTCGACGACAAGATTTTTAAACTGCTTCGTCAAGCGTTGCAACAAAATCTTTAATGATTTTTTGGTGTTGTGTCAACACCAGATAGAAAATCTGTAAGGACAAACTTTGGTTCAGCCCCCAGTGTAAGAACGCTATCTGAGCAAAGCGAAAGCTACACAAGCCATGGCTGCTTTCCAATCGCAAAGAGGACAAAATTGAATTGATCAGCACGCGCAATTATGCAGTTCATATGATTAGTCAATCCTGGTTTCAGCATAAAAAATCCTTTGTTATTCCTTTTCCTGATTTGCTTTCGCTCCGAAACCTTCCCACAAACATGAAAGTTCTCACATATTATACCTATCCTAAAGCCAGATGGGGATCCAATGAGCTAAAGGCCTATAAGCCTTCACTCTTGTGGTAGCGAAGTCTATGAGAGTGGCAAATAAAACATTTTAACAGTTTCTGGAATCAAAAAACCTTCTGGATAATCGCCAATATCGATTCTGATGGAAACGCCGATTAATGGACTGGCTAGTGACCTAGCATAAGGATTGGATCAAACTCCTTGCAATGAGGTATAACATTAGTCTATCATCACTCAACATTGCTATAGCTTTCGACCCTGGGTGTCACCGTGGCCTGCTAAAGAAACTCCATGCGGAAGGTATTTGTGGATGTCTTTTAAAAGTGATTAAGATCTTTCTTTCTGATCTTTTACTGTGGGTTGTCAACAACGGGTCTGTTTCCCACGAATGTTCAGTGGAAGCACGGATTCCCAAAGGCAGTGTCTTGCGACCTGCGCTTTCCCCCATCTACAAAAATTAAATAGAAGACAACCTCACAGGCCCTTTGCATCACTTTTCTGATGATACTACGACACACTCATACGTCCCAAAAACAACACCGAGCACCAGCCTTAATTTCTCTGTCAATGGATTGTTTTAAAATTGAAAAGTAGTCTGATAGACGGATGATCAAATTGAATGCCCAAGGTGCCACGTGAACACTCCAGTTCCATTTTCAAAAAATGAAACTATAAAGAGTAGACGAGCTCAATCTCTACTGGGGATTCATGTCTCCGCCAGCCTCCACTTGCCCAAATAGGTAATATGTCAAGCAAATGACACTTCTAATGCCTTTAAGGGGTTAAAGGGATGGTAGTCCGACATTTAATAATGGCATATTTTTTTTTTCGTTTGGTGACACACCTTAATTCATGTTTCACATATTATTTTATTTCTGCTAATCCTGGGATTTACCAATCATCCCTTACTTCCTTGAATAGTGTTACTGAAGCCTTTGATTTATTAACCAAGGAAATGCCTCCCCCTAGGTGATGGATCAAATTAGTTCATTCTTTAGGTTAAGTGATAACAGAGAAGTAGCATCACGGAGGAAATAAAGAGGATGATTTGTGTATTTAAATGGAATATTATTCTGATATAATATGCAAGAATCCAAATAGTAGTGTGTGCCCGAATTTCTTCTATCGATGAAGACGTTTGAAAAAAAAAATGAAGAAAATCAGAGACGACGCTATATTCGATTTACATCATTTTCAGTCCATTTTACATCATTTTAATATCAATTATTGACATTTTTAAAATTCTCCATCCCTACATTCAACACGAAAACATGTCCTTGGAAATCAAATTTGGCGCTATTTTTATACTTTTCACAATGTGAATACGGGATCTAGATGACCCCATCGATTTATCCCGTTTTCAACGGGATATCATTTTTAATTAAAATTTCCGACATTTTCACAATTTCCCATTCTGAGCTTTAAGATCATAATACATCTGAAATAAGGGTTTGATTATATTCCATTTTTTCCATGCTACCAATAAAATGTAGTAATTTACTATTTAGCTTTTTTTGTTTTAATTAATAATTGAATTAATTAATTAGTTTTTTTGTTTAAGTTTTTGTTGTAATTTACTTTTTTTAATTTACTATTTACCATTTCGATATTAATATGTAAATAATTTATTTTATCTTAATTTTTTTCTTTCCATTATATTTAAATCATACCTTTACCTATTTCTTTAAACTTTTTTTCAAGGTCGGCTGCTTTAGATTCAAAACACTTAGGTGCAAATAAATCAACTATTTCATCTTTATTTATTTTTCATGCTCATTTTGCTTAAAAGTTTCTCCAATTATCAGTTGCTAATGTTAATAAACCAATTTTCAATTCAAAAATAACATATATTAACATATAAGTTGCTAAAATCGTTGATAAGCGTTAATATAATTCTTCATTAGCACTACTGAAATCACAATCAAATCTTCTTGCAGAAATGTATATCCATATACTCTTACTTAAATTCTGTTGGTGTTTATATGGTCAGATAACATTTTGTTTGGCGTATAAATGTTATCTTTCTCAGATTTCTGTAACACAACAACAATTTCAATTGTAATTATAACGTTCACTGACTACACTCCATGTCAATTCTTTATCCATTATATTATTACTTTTATAAGTATTTGCCTGTGGAGGTTGTCGAGGCAGAGAGTGTTCGAAATTTTAAGAGTGCATTAGTAAATACGCCTTTTTATTTAGACGCTTTTGTTGTGTAGCGTCGTTTTATTTAGAAGTTTTTGCTGTTTAGTTTGTCGTTGCCAATTTACTTTAGATTAGTATTATGATTTTGTGTTTTTGCGACAAGCATTAATGTTTACCGCTATTCGTAATAATAAATAAATAAATAAATAAAATTACACGCTTCTACTTTAATTCAAATGAGCTGCCCATTCCTAATACAGCTTTTAATTAATCTACTTCTAATTGATAATCTACTTCTTCGTTAATCCTACTTCTAATTGAGTCACTATTGGTATACTGGGATGTAATAGTTGTAACATCCATGATAAATGCATTACATCTATTTTAAAATTTTGAGCTCCATATTTTATGATTATATTGGAAAAATCGCTTCTTTTTAATATAATATGATGTGTAACACCTCTAAAAACACAATTAATATCTTACCAAAATACATATAATCGTGATAATGGTAAATATATGCTAACCATAGACTTTCTTTCGTTTTATTAAATCTTTTAAATAAACAACAATTAACAGCGTCATTTCGTTTTGTTGTGATGGTTCCACCACCTCCTGCAACAGTTGCGAAATTGCTTTCAAACTGATTTTCTTCTTTGAAGGAATCAACGAATTGAGTTTTTTCTTAAAACCAAAACATATTAGTAGCTGCGCTTCAACTATAATCACCTGAAAATTCTAATAAATTTTTAGCAGTAGTCATTATACCTACATAATCAATACTTTCAAAACATTCCCCATTGATAATATATTCAACATTTTTAAACAAATTTAATCCACTGTTTGTCAAAGAAGCTTCATCATTATTTCGCATATTTGTTCCTTTCAATCGTGTTATTTTCACTTTTTGCATAAAGGTAACTATCGCTCAGAAGGATCCAAGATTCCAAATCCTTTGAAATGAAACCATAATTTAATTGTTTGAGATATATTCACATTTTTTTTTTATAATTTCTGTATATTCATATTTGGTTTTAGAATCATCAAGAATACGCTTTTTAAATATTTCCCAATAAGAAGCAACAGCTTGATTCCCAGTCATTTATATACAGAAGAACTTATCAAATAAACTTTAAAAGATTTACAAATAGTGGCGGCAAATCTTCGATTGTCGCTAAGGGTGTTCTTTGCACCCAATAAGCCTTTCCTCAGTTAATCAGGATGCTTATCAAAATATCTCGTATTATTTGGAACTATATCTTTTAGAGATCTCAAATCATTTAACTCTCTTGGATTATAATCTATCCAATCTTTTCCATATTCAATCACTGTGTTTTTAAATAATCCCAGTCGAGGTTTAATCATAGTGTTATACATGGAACGAGCTTCATCTTTTATATTTTTATGGAAGTCTTGAATAATTGAGAATTGACGATATTTTTAAAGAAACTACCAATCCCGCTACCATACTGTCTTGTATACAATAATTGTTTCTTATTGATCAACATTTATTATAGATAAATTTTATTAAATAATTTCATTAAACTTTTTTCAAATCCAAAACATATTCAATATTCTCTCCATTCAGATCAATTAATCTACCTAATTGATCAGTTAGTCATTTTTAGCACGTTGATATATTCGTTTCGACTAAATGGAAGAAATTGCCTTTCTATAGGAGTCTCACAGAGTAACGTTCCAGGTTCTGTTTTTGGAGCAAAACTCGAGATCACATCAGAGGTTGTATTCCCATTCACAATGGAACTATCCACTTATGGGCAGTGAATATGTATTTTATCAACATTTCTTCTAGTATAAAGAGCTTTAGTAACTTCATTATATTTACTAATTAGTTCAGCTTCATTTTTAATCCTAGAATAAAACAGACATCACTATTAAACAAAATTTATCATTCTCTTTCAAAATAATAACAAATTTCATTGTTAGTAGATTGGATAATATACTGATTGAGCATCGATCTAGGAATGAATTGAAATAACGAGTTAAGAAATAATTTAAACCCTTTTCGTCTTACAACCGTTTGGGAATAACAACGTTAACCCATTCATCCTTATTTTCCCCTTGTATTTAAACCTATTATTTTTAAATTGATCACTAATATTATACCATGAGTACCATAGTGTACATTGAGTTAAAGCTATTGTATAATCAGTATTTCAATCTAACGTGATCGTGTTACTTGTATATGACTGTTCTATTTCACTTTTGTTACCACTAATAATAATCAAAACCATTTATTAAAAAGGATCTTTCTTCATAACATTCAAATTCTGAGAGAGTTGTTGAAAAAAGTATTATAGTCATATTTCTTAATAATTTTATTTTTGAATGATAAATCTAGCAGGTCAATAGCTTCATTTCTCACCTCATCAGATGTATTTCCAGCAGCTCTGCTACCTAGCAAACTATAAAAAATTTTAATCATATCATTTGCATTCTTGTAAATCGAAATTCGGTGCTGAGGTTGTATACGATCAAAGTCATCTTTAATAGCTTTTAAACTTCTTCTCAAGATTTTTACGAACTGAGACTTTCTTCAACTTCATTAGATTTCTAAGACATTTTTCTAACTCAGAAGATCTCTGAGACTTTTTTTCTAATTCACTAGATCCCACACCTTTCCTCTTTCATCCGTATCTTTGATCAAGTGTTCCTGATTCATTTATAGCATCTATTCAATATTGATAAATGTCTAAATAAAAACTGGGAATTTTAAAAGAGGTTCCCTTAGGATCATAGTCCTTATTGATTTTTCTCCAAAGTTTATCCTCTATCCCAGAACCACCATTAGACATGAAATTTGGCTTATTATGGGGTAAAATAGCTTGACTTGAGCGAGCTTGACTGCTTTCTTGTGAACTTCATACGTTGCTTAAAGACTGATCCAATCGTTGTAATCGTCTTCTTAGATTTATGCCATTATCATGTAATATATCAGTAATCATATTCGTATTTTTATCTTCTGCTTCAACGATTGGAGCACCCAACTTTTCAGCATAGTCACGAAATCCAGCTTACTCTAAGGAACGCTCTTGAACTATATTTTTTTTTGTATTTCTCTACTTTTCACTTAACATTATTTAATAATTTATTTAATAATTATTTAATAATTATTCATCAAAAACACCCTTAATTTTACTTATTCTAACCAAATTAACAACATATTTTTTTTGTTCAAGGATGGTTTTTGAACTTCGACATCGGGAAATATATTAGTGTACACCTCATGTTTATATCCTTTTTTCGCTTGCTTCTATTGGTTTCATTTTAATGGATCGATGATAAGAATTGTTATAATTGTCAACGAGAGAAGTTAATCTATCTATCCAACGTTTTGTGTTGTTATAAATAAAATATCTCCATAATATCTCTTTGATTGTTCTATTAATCTGTTCAATAATAGGAGCTGTCAATTCATTTTCAGATGAAAAGCAGTGAATTTTAAGACTCTTAAGAAATACTTGTACTTTTTCATAACAAATTCTTTACCTTTATCTGTTGGTCAGTTTTTAAGTTTTCTATTTTTAAACAGACCCCTAAAAGCATTAATAATTGCATTGCCTTTTTACCCCTTTAAAGGAATACACCGAGCATATTTACTGAAACAATCGGTGACTGTATGAATACCATTTAAATTATTATTTTCACTTTTATACTGCAGTATATCAACCAAATCTTCTTGCAACGGGTCATCGATACTATGAATATAAACTCGTCTTCTTTTAAATGCCTGATAAGCTGGATGATGTAAAGAATAACGATTTTGACTTTACAACATTTCTTTGATTTTAGTTTTTGATACAGTAAAACCATATTCTTTTAATTTTCTATGTAAATCATCAGTCCATGAAAAGTTTGATTAATAGAGTTCTAAAAGTTTGTTTTCTACGCTACTCTTGGTAGCACAAATACCACTTGTGGTATTTAGCGCTAAATACCACTCATTGCTTCCTTTTTAAAAAAAGTTTTTCTTGCAACCACAAAATGTACAAATACCTTTAATCATGGGCACTTCATTTCTTTCTTAAACTGTCCTGCTTAAAGACTCGGTCGCAGTAATCTTTTTACATCGCATACAATAAATCTCTATTTATAGCATAATTAAATTATTTAGCAAATTTAAATTATTAAACATATTAATATGCACTAACAGACTTCTATGTTCTCAAGAAAGTCTGAAGAGTAGTAAATAACAAGCAATAAAATTCCTAAGGCTTGACTTCATATACGGAATTTTGTTTAATAAAATCAGCTCATAATAAGTGGCTGATATTTCAGAAGTGATTAAAAGTTGTTTACAGAGAAAATGCAAATTCGTCAATATAATTAACTGCCACATTATAGGCTACAATTAATGAATTGCGGTCATTTGCCAAAAACCATAATTTAACGATTATAGGCAAAAAACTTAAAATTAAAGAAAAGAATAAATCATTTCAGATTTAAAACTTCATTTTAATAGAGTACGAAATAGAGATATTACTGAACTTAAAAGTTTTATTTATAAAAAGAGATTGCAAGTACTGGAAATTATAATGAAGTAATGAATAAAGTAAAAAGTTATTTTAATAATCATATAGAAATCCATAAAAAGTATGTTCATCAAAATCGATAATTCGTTCGAGATATACCTGGTAGAGAGAGTGTTAAAAAAAAACGGAATATTGACTTTTCAAATTTAGTTATAAATAAGAAAAAGACAAGAGAAGTTCCAGATATCCCAGAGTAGATGTTTAAAGAAGAAGAACACCATAATAATCCAAGGGTTCAATGGATTGGAGGACATTCCCTTATAGTTATTATTTCAAAGAATTCAAATGGAACTGATTTTTCACCACTTTTTGACTCTGTTGTTAGTGATTTTAGATACAGAATGAATGATAGAGATAGTAACAGAGTTCAGTTTACAACACGTCTAATATTTTGTTCTCAGAAGGATAATCAAAAACTCGAACCTATTCATTATTATAGCTACTCCTGGATATTTAATAAAAATGGAGATACACACGTACACATGTGATTAATTTGATTGATTTTGATAATCGTTATGTTTTAATTAAAGATTTAAGTAGAGTATTGAAAACTCAAATTACGAAACACAAATCGAAAATGTATCTTTACGTATCATGTGGAAGACATTTCATAGAGAAGCAAAAGTTTGAAAAAAATTCTAAAAAGGATAACTGTGAATATCCTGACTTAATTATGCCAAAAACAGGATCTAAAATTGAATTTAAAAATATAGCAAAACAAATAAAACTACTTTACAGTATCATCGCTGCTTTTGAATTGTATAATGAAGAATTTAATCAGAAGAAGGAAAAAAAGACACTTCAAATAGCAGAGCAAAAGCCATTTGCTATTGGATTCCAAGTATGTTGTTCTTTTGATACAACAGAAAATAAAAATTTCGAATACTTTGGTGAAGATAATAGCGGGTATTTTGTTACTACCACTGCAGAAGTGTGTACAGAAATAGTCAATGAGTATGAAAATAGACAGAGAGATCATGGTTATACACAAAAACAAGGAAGAGAAAAATGGAATAATCCAACTATTAAAGCCGTCATATTTGTGAAAAGGAAATAGTAGATAATAATTTTCATTTAGATCACGACCATATAACAGGTAATTTACGTGGTTTTACTAATGTAGAATGTAATAAAGACTTTGGAGTTCCTAAACATATCCCTACTGTCATGCAAAATCTCTCAAAATATGACCCATTTATTTCTTAGAGAATTAGTACCTGATAACGGTATTTTTGATTCAGCAGAGAGTTTTAAATCATTTTATAAAACAATAACTGTAAAAGAAACCCGATACGAAATGTATTTCATATATTCACTCCGATTTATGGCTTCATCATTAGATCGGCTTTCTGAAAATTTAGCTCAATGTGAATGTAAAATATATTGCAATTGTTTAAGAAATAATTTCATGTATACATTTCTGATGTATTTCAAAATGCTGAAGAATTTAAAGGAATAATTAAGAAAAGGGATATATCCCTGCGGATATATTGATAGCTATGAAAAAATAAATAATAAAAGTCATCTTCAACAGACGAATTTTATTCTATATTAACAGGGGAAATATTTCCGAAGAAGAATATATAAGAGCAAAATTTATTTGAAAATAAATTTAAAAGTATAACACTATTAGATTACACTAAATTATACCTAAAGTGATGTTTTAAGTTTATCAAATGTGGTTGAAAATTTCAGAAACGTATGTTTAAACAATCATAGACTATATCCACTGCACTTCTACACAGCAAAAGGACTAACATGGGAAGCTTTTCTCAGACCCTCTAAATCTGGGATTCTATTATTTTCTGACGAAGATGTGTTTACCTTTATTGACAAAGGCATAAGAGGAGGTGTATCTCAGTGTATGAAAAGATATGCTAGAGCAAAAAATAAATATATGAAAAATAATTTATACAATTATTATATTATATGACAACCACATAATAATTTATGTGGCTGGATAATGTCCCAAAATTTGTCCCAAAGCTGAAAAAGACTTTACCTTTATTAACATACCTGTCCCAAGTTGAACTGATTTAAGAAGTTGAACCGAACATATCCAAGAGAGTTACACAATTTGCGTCAAGATTTACCACTAGCTCCTGAATATTTGCATTATAAATCAAGTGCAATTTTAAATAACAAAATAAATAATGTTGTGCATTATAAGAATTTAGAATTGCATTCAAAACATGGATTAGTGTTGAAAAAGTACGTAGAATACTAGCATTTACTAAGTCACTCTATTTAAAAGAATATATCTATCATAATACTAAATTACGACAAAAGGGAAAGAATGATTTCGAGAAAGATTTTTTTAAACTCATGAATAACATTTTTCATGGGAAAACCATGGAAAATATTAGAACAAAAACTAGTATTCAAATAATCCCTAGTAATGAACAAAGACAAAAAAATAGCTAAAAACATAACTTTAGAGCGGAAATAATCTTTAGCGAGAATTTCTTTGTAGACATAACGGCCAAGTCAAAAATAAATCTAAATAAACCTATTTATATGGAATTTGCTGCATAAGATTTATCTCAGTCACTGATGTATGAATTTCATTATGAATACACGAAACCAAAATATAGCAAAAACATTGACTTACGTTATATGGAAACGGATATCTATATTTATTATATTCAAACCGAGGATTTTTAAGAAGACATCTAAGCTGACCTCTTAAGAAAAATTCGATACTTCAGATTTCAGGCAAAGGAGAATATTGAAAGGTATAAAAACGAATACAGGTCAAGATAAAATAACATTACAGAATTATAAAGATGTGTTATTCGGAAAAGAGGAAAGCTTATCAAAAACTTTAGTCTCCAGATCGCGTATGAAAAATGCAGGATCAAAAATCCGTCGGCAATCCTTCAATTCGTCACAATCCAAGTTTCTACCACCAGTCACGATCCGGTAGGGCGACGGGGAAGAAGCTACAGAGTTCTGCTCCGCCTCAAGGTTTGTCGCTAGACCTAAATCTCTTGACTTGTCCAGTTCTTCTGCGTACCGCATTATTAGGTATTTTGGATATTTGCATCGACCAAGCTCCAAAACACTTTTTACAAAGGCGCTGTCTGTGAGTGGTAACAGTTTTAAGATGTATACCTCGCTTTGATTTAATTTTCCCCGTGATTTCGGCTTTGTGTGAACAACTTTACTGAAGGCTCCCGACTATTTTTCGTTTCTAGGTTTCTTCATTGTATTGTAATGATTTATGAAAATTTCACACTCTATTAACAAGCACCTGATTGTACCAGCTTATCATTCTGGTGTCTAGGGGTATTATCGGCAATCTTAAACGATACTTTGTTGCAACCAACTTGTAAAAATGTCAGGTAGCTGAAAATATTCTATGGGACTGTTAGAAAACAGGAAAATACATCGAAAAATGGTTCCAATCATCTTACAGGTTATTGTCTTCTGCTCATGATGGTACCGATTTTGTTCTAAAATCAATATCCTTCATAGAGTACACTTGTGAAAAAGACCTAGACATTTTCTAAGATTTCTAAGCAATTAGACGAAATAGAGCAAAATCCTAGCAAACATTTTGTAGCATCTTCAAAAAGCTACGGCCAAGAAGCTACGGCCTGATATTAAAAGCGGCATCTTCCGCCAAGGAATACTTGAGTACTTTTTAAATATAAATTTTCAATTTAACATGGGATTTTCAAGTTCCATCCGTTCACTTAATCACAGCCTTAACCTCATTCAAAATGGAATTATATGTAGGTTGATATGCAAGGTCGCTTTGGTGAATTGTCAAAAAATTGGAGATGAAAGTTAACACATCCGTTAACTTTTCTTGTAAAACCAAGATTTTGGCAATATCTGGTTGTAAGATGGGGGGTGTAGGGACAGTGTCCATTACCTTCAGAACAGCCTCGGCGCTGGAGAGGGACAAGGGAAATTGTAGGATCATACATACTAGTACCAGTCTTGTTAGGAACGCTTGGTTCTTCAGTCAATAGAGGAAACTGGCTGAGCGAAGTGTCTGGAAAATGTTTAGGGCTGCTGAAATCACTTAGAATGATAAGAACCCTTCTTCTTTCAACAGGGGTACAGGGTATCCGAGAAGTTCCGGATGGGGGGATAGAAAGCACCGGAGAAAAAGTACAATTTACCTTAGACCTATTAGAGCAATCTAGGCACATCCAGGAGTTATTCCAACTAGTGATCTCTATCCTAGTACACTTTTCAGCCCCTGCATGGAAACAAGAACTGCAATTAACACATTTGACTGTGTTCAAAGTAACCCCTAATCTGCATTCAGGACAAAATTGTTTTGATTTCGTCATTTAGTCCAACACAGGTTTAAGCCTTACTTAATTGAAAGGTCTTAATATGTCTAAACAGGTCAGAGAAAAAAAATCTATTAAACAGATCAGACACGATTGCGTAGATATTTCTGAAGTGTTAGGATTTCTTCCCAGAAATCTTTCACCGAGTGAAAGATTTTTGGGAAGAGAGCCAAGGTTATTTTATAAAACCTATTTGTATTTCATTTGCAATATAGAATCACTTAAAAAATTTGCCGGCTACTGCGCTTGAACCGGTAACCACCAAGCTCCGGGTCAAGCGCATTAGCCAGTTTCACTACGAAGGCTTGTCTATAGCTATATACTAGAGGAGTGGTAATAAAAAAATTATGGTTTAGAAAAAATGATCGCCTAATAAATGGAAAACCTTTTAAGCAAAATGAAAATGGAAAATAAATATAATCAAACTATTAGGAAAGAAGATTAAGACATTGGAATGGAATATACGATTACAAGAATGAAATGTGTTACGACTAAATATGGAAATAAAGTCGTTATTACTATTGATTTTAAAGGTGAAATGGTTAATTTACCCGCACCTAGGCATTTTGATTCTAAAGCAGCTGATCTTGAAAATTTTTTTATAAAAGTAGATAAAAATATGATTTTAAAGGTTATTGAAAGAAAAAATAAATTTTAGATATTGATATCGAACTATCCACTAAATATTAAATTATTATATTTTATCGGTAGTATAGGAAAAATAGAATAAACTTAGACCCTTATTTTACAAGCCCTGTTGTGATTTTAAAGCTCAGAATGGGAAATTATAAAAATGTCGGAAATTCTAATTTAAAATGGTGTGAATTCAATTGAAAAGAAGTTAAATTGATGGGATAATCTAGAACCCGCATTCACATTGTGAAAAGTATAAAAGTAAGACCAAACAAGAATCTGTTTTCATGTTGAGTGTAAAACATTGTAAGCATGCAAATCTGTAAAATTCTATTACTTCAGGGCGAAGCCTCTCACCTGGGAAATCGATCGATTTACAAACGCTTCAATCAGGATCCCAATGATACTGGGCATCCATCCTCTGTAAAGGCCTAGAAGCCCGTCTGATATAAAAATTTCATACACTAGAAAAGAAAAACATATTGAAACAAAAATTATAGTTGTAATTTATTTTTTATTGCAAAACGAAGGATATGATAAAGGAACACTTGAGAAGAATAGCGTCTTTGAACAAACACCAGACTTAATTCTTCTGACTGCCCCAAGAACAACCTGAGAATTATGTCTAAAATTGATAAAACATTCTCACAGCAAGTGGCAGATGCTGATATAGATGGGTTTTAGGTTATTTCTTCGACAAGATTTTACTAAGCAAAGAACAAAGAGCTATAGGGAGCTAAAGAACTATTTGAACTCTCGTTTGACCGCCTGGTTCATGCATATAAGGCACAAAGTGTCCCTAACTCCACACCAATTTTCTGTAAAGTGATGTAATGTCAAACAGTTTTATACCTTACTTTACCATTGATTTAATAAATCATTAAAACCTTGCCAGTATATATATATATATATATATATATATATATATATATATATATATATATATACATATATATACATATATATACATATATATACACATATACATATACATATATATATATATATATATATATATATATATATATATATATATATATATATATATATATATATATGTGCAAGCACATAACGGCTTGCACGCGTGGGGGGGGGGCTTGGGGGGGGCGCGAAGCGCCCCCACTTACTAGTGGGTAAAGCTAATAATAATTTTGAAATAATTTGTTAGAAGCTGTATTGTGATATCTTAAAAAGGGAGTTATGCACAACTAATGTTTACGAAAAGGTAAATATAGAGGATGAGAATTTAATTGAAAAGACTGAAGAAATACTTTTTAAAAATTTTAATATTAAAATAAATGACAATGATAAAAAGTTACCTTTCCTATATTGGACTGTAAAATTTCATAAGAATCCCCCTAAACCACGGTTTATTGCTGGAGCAGCTAAATGTCCAACCCGCATTGCTGCTACTGACCTCTCTTTAATTTTAAAGGAAATTGTAAATAAACTTAAAACCTATTGTTCTGGTATTAAAAATTTTTCAAATTTTAATCCATATTGGAGTGTTAATAATTCACTGCAGGTGATAGATTCTTTAACAATGGTTTCAGCTAAAAGAACTGAGTCTTTCGATTTTGCGACAATGTATACTAATTTATCACTTAATGTAGTGTTTGATAATTTAAAAATTGTTATAAAGAAATCTTTCCTCTTATCTAGTAAAAGGTTCTTAAAAATAGACACTTATAATAAAAAAGCTATATGGACAAAATGCTTTAATACTACAGTTAACTTGAGATGTTACAGCTTGGATATGATTTTTGAGTTATTAGAATTTGTTTTATACAATACTTATAAAAGATTTGGTGGTGATTTGTACATGCAAATTGTGGGAATTCCCATGGGGGGGAATGCCAGCCCATTTATAGCTGACTTGTTTTTAAGTCAACTAGAATATAAATATATGATGGATAAGAATAATCCAATTAATTTAAAACATGTTTTGCCAAATATTAAAAGATAATTAGATAATATTTTGGTCTTAAATTGTAAGGATTTCATTGATATTTCTAAAAATATTTATCCATCAGAGCTTATTCTTGAACCTAGTCATGGCGCTGGTCATGAAGATCATTTCTTAGATTTAAATATTAATATTTGTGATAATAATAAATTAAGTTTTAAAATGTATAATAAAACGGATGATTTTGATTTTGAAGTGATTAGTTTCCCATTCCCTGAAAGTAATATACACTCAAATATCACATATTCAGCGTTTTTCTCACAGTTACTTCGTTATGCAAGGATTTGTAGTAATTATATTGATTTTAAAAATAGATGTAAAATCTTAAGCCAAAAATTGATATCAAGAGATTTCTCTGCAAATAAATTAACTTGGCAATTAAAAAAATTTAGTTTTCATTATAACGAACTTTTAAATAAATATCAAAAGAATTATCTAGAGATACTTAAAGAAATTTTCAACTAATTTCGGAGGTTCGAGAAATGTTGTTGCAGCGCCATTTATTTTGAATTGTGTTTCTAATTGAGCGGATTTTTTTTAAAATTAGCCACATGGTAAAGATGAATTCTATAATTGTTTAGTTCATTCAGGTTTTTTTCAATGTGTTAATATTTGTGATTTGGTAAAATTTATTATATTTAGTTTACCTATTGTTGCTAAAAAGAGGGATATATTAACAGGATAAGCTTGTTTTGGTGTTACTTGGTTGTTTTACATTTGCTGTATTTTTTCTTTCATAGGCATGTAATTTGGGGGTGATACCTGACACGGCGATGCCATGGATATTCTGTGGTAGCCACAACACTTGGCTGGGTAGAGAATTTAAAGTGGCAAAGCCCTATATAGGCCAGTGTATTCTCCTGATGAGCCCTTGTGTTGGGTTGTTGCCTCTGAATTATTTGTCTTTATTATTTTTTCTATTGTTTGGTAAATGACGACTTATACTTATTGACGAGATGACTGCACTTCTACAGTGACTGCAACTCCCCCCAATATCACCAGATCCGGTCAGGAATGAAAATAAGAGCTGTCAAATCGGGGAAGCGACTATTTCTAATTTAATCTAGTCGGGTCCCTGATACGCCTAACAACTTCCAGTGATTGACCACATATCTAGTTTTAGATCTTCTTCATGTAAAAATTAGGGAGATCCAGGATTCGAACTTAAGACCTCTCGCGCCTTAAGCAAGAATTATACCCCACTACGACAAGCCATACTTAACAAGAACGAGCATTTGTTTTATCGGCAAAGTAAATTCTTCTCAATTATCTTTCTCGCTCACTTCCCCCTCCCCCAGATGGTCGAATCGGAGAATAGACTATTTTTAATTTAATCTAGTCTGGTACCTGATACGGCTGCCCAACTTTCATTGTCCTAGCTTATCTAGAAGTGCCTAAACTACCAAATCCCCCGAAACTCCCCCAAAGAGACCAAATCCAGTCTGGTTATGTCAATAACGTATCTAAGACATGTGCTTATTCTTCCCACCAAGTTTCTTCCCGATCTCTACACTTTAAGCATTTTCCAAGATTTCCAGTTTCCCCTTCCAGCTCCCCCAACGTCACCGGATCCAGCCAGGATTCAAAATAAAAGCTCTGAGACACGAGGTCCTTCTAAATATCAAATTTCTTTAAGATCCGATCAGCCGTTCGTGTTAAAAATACATCAATTTTCTAAAACTTGAGAATTAACCCTCCTCCTCAGCTCCCTCAAAGAGAGCCAATCTGGTCTGGTTGTGTCAATCACGTACCTAGGACTTGTGCTCATTTTACCCAGCAACTATCATCACGATCTCTCCACTGTTTCCCCTCTCCACACGTTTTCCAAGATTTCCGGTTTCCTCCTCCAACTCCCCCAATGTCAGCGGATCCGGTCAGGATTTAAAATAAGAGCTCTGAGACATGATGTCCTCCTAATTATCAAATTTCATTAAGATCCAATCTCCTGTTCGTAAATTAAAAATGCCACATTTTTTTCAAATTTTCAAAATTACCAAATCAGGTCCCCCTCCAACTCTCCCAAAGGGATCGGAATCGGTCCGGTTATGTCAATCACGTATCTAGTACTTGTGCTTATGTTTCCCACCAAGTTTAATCCATATCTCTACTCTAAGCGTTTTCCATGATTTCAGGTCCCCCCCAACCCCCCCAGTATCATCAGATCCGGTAGGGATTTCAAATAAGAGGTCTGAGTTACGAGGTCCTTCTAAATATCAAATTTAATTAAGATCCGACCGCTCGTTCGTAAGTTAAAAATACCTCATTTCTTCAGATTTTTCCGAGTTATCCCCCCCCCCAAAGAGAGCGGATCCGTTCCAGTTATGTAAATCACATATCTAAGACTTGTGCTTACTTTTCCCACCAAGTTTCATCCCGATCTCTTCACTCTAAGAGTTTTCCAAGTTTTCAGGTTCCCCCTCCAACTCCCCCAATGTCATCAGATCCGACTGGTATTTAAAATAAGAGGTCTGAGACACGACATCCTTATCCTTCTAAATATCAAATTTCACTAAGATCTGATCACCCGTTAGTAATTTAAAAATACCTCATTTTTCATTTTTTTTTAATTACCCCCCCCCCCCCCAGATGGTCAAATCGGGGAAACGACTATTTCTAATTTAATCTGGTCTGGTCCGTGATACACGCCGACAGAAATTGCGATCGCTATATCTCACCTGGCAAATACCAAGTGCCACAAAAATTCCTTAGGAACCTCAATTGTAGAAAAAAAAATATTAATATGAGCCAAGTCATTTTTATACACCTCAGTATTCCAATCAAGCCATGTGCAGCCATATTTTGGATGGAACTTAAAAGTTTTTTTTTTTAATAAATGTTATTTTATCTTAGTTCTCAGTTCTTAATATTTAAAGCTATTATGGAAACTGCATAAATATTTTCGGCGTCTCATTAAAAATTTTAATTTTTTAATTAAAACCAGAAAACTAAATGTAAATTTCAAAAGAAGTTTTATTTTCTATTAGGTCAAATCTACTTATAGCATAAAGAGAGATAAAACAGAATAAACACCAGTAAGCTTGTAGTTATTAATGTAATCAGTTGTATAATGCCTGTAGGAAGATTTAAAAAACAAAAATTTGCAATTGTTTAGATGATAGTTCTATAAAACAACCTGAACTATAAAACGTAAAAATTTTTAATTTAGTTAAATTCACAAAGGATAAAACAACAACCTGGACAGTCAAATAAGACGAGACCAATATGGCCAAAATTTGTTTTCATACATATTTGAAAAAGTGGAAAAATTGCACTTTCATGCAAGGAAAAGTTTAAATTAAATAGCTTAAAGAGCAGAAAAACTGGTAATTACAAAAATATTTTTATATGTTTTAACAAGAGATTGCAACAATTCAAAACAATGAGTCAAAAATAAAAGTAAAGAACAAATAAAAGCAATCGCGAGAAACCATCACAATCTTCCAAGCAATCAAAATGTGGTACAAAACCAGGTGCAAATCTACAACAATACCATAAACAACGCAACTGTTTACAACTTCATTTGGACCCTTTAATGTTCTGTGTGTTTCCTGAAGGCACTCTCTTTTCCCGAGGAGAGGGTAGCGATATGCCGAGTGACAAAGCCCGGCTTCGAAATCGGTTACACAGTTTTTTTTTCTTTCCTAGCATATTGACATTTCTTGCCACTAAAACTATTTAAAAAGGTCATAACTTTAAGGAATGATATGTAAATTTTTCCATTTTGGTTGTATCAAACCTATGATGACGTGACGACATCAAGAAAAAGCTCACATTGTCTGAGGTTACAAGATAGTGACAATGAAGATCAATATAAACAAGCCTGTCGTGTAGCCAAGACGGGGCCTGGCCTCAAAATAACCAGAAGCCTGTTGTGCAGCCAAGACAGGGCCTGGCCTCAAAATAACCGGGCTGATATTTATATATTTATCTATATATATATATATATATATATATATATATATATATATATATATATATATATATATATATATATATATATATATATATATATATATATTATATAGTCCCGATTTGAACACATCTACTATAATCATCGACTGGGCTGTACCTGAATGCCATGCAATAATTTTCACGTTGCTCTTGTGATTCCTCGGCACGCTTTCTTTTGGCATTATCTCTTGAAGCCGCAGGCCTGTTTTCACGTTGCTCTTGTGATTCCTCGGCTCGCCTTCTTTTTTTACTTTCTCTTTTAGCAGCAAGTCTGGTTTCGCGTTTCTCTGGTAGTTTCTCGACACGCCTTCGTTGACGGAAATTGCACATTCCTAATCTGGCATTATCTCTTGAAGCCGCAAGCCTGTTTTCACGTTGCTCTTGTGATTCCTCGGCACGCTTTCTGTTCTTACTTTCTCTATCAGCCGCAAGCCTGTTTTCTTGCTGTTCTTGTGATTCCTCGGCACGCTTTCTTTTCTTACTCTCTCTATCAGCAGCAAGTTTTTTGGCATAGACTCTTTGAGCAGCTTCCTCGGCTGTTGCCAATGTAGTTTCTTCAGTCATTTTACAATTAAATATTTTTCCGTCCACGATCTTCTTACAATTAAAAATTTGTCTTTGAACGAATTTCTTAAACACCTTTAATGACGTCCTCGTCATAACAAACATGACGACAACTAACTTCATGACGACATGATGACATGACGTCACTCGACAGACATAACACACATACAACTTATTTTTATATATATAGATATACTAGCTGTTGGGGTGGCGAATCGCGCCACCCCAACACCTAGTTGGTGGGGGCACTTCGCGCCTCCCCAAGCCCCCCGCGTGCGTAAGTCGTTACGCGCCATATAAGTTACGCGCCATTGTAGTTGTGTCCCTGTGTCCCACCTGTGAATATATATATATATATATATATATATATATATATATATATATATATATATATATATATATATATATATATATATATATATATATATATATATATATATATATATATATATATATATATATATATATATATATATATATATATATATATATATATATATATATATATATATATATATATATATATATATATATATATATATATATATATATATATATATATATATATATATATATATATACAGTATATATATATATATATATATACAGTGTTCATCATCAGCAGTAAAACAGAGTTTTACTGCTGATGATGAACACTGTAGGCTATATGTGTTCGAAATATCCAGTTAAATAATTTTATATTTCACTGTCAATAAAAAGGTATCATCCCTATTTTGAACTGTTTTATTTTTTATTTTATTTTTTACATTTTTTTATTTTTAAGTTTTTTTTTTAATTTTTTTTTTTAGTTTTTTCTTTTTAGTTTTTTAAGTTGTTTTCTTTTTTTTTTTTTTTTAGTTTTTTACCATTTTTCTTTTTTCAGTTTTCTTTTTCTTCTTTATTTTTCAGACGTCATATGCAAACTCTCAATGCAAAAATACATACAACTTATTTTTGTATATAGATAAGATATAATCTGGCGTAACAGACATAGTGTAACAGACATAAAAGACAGACAACTTATTTTTATATATATAGATTTTTACATATATAGATACAGTTTCTTCTTTAGTTTTTTTTCTTTTTTAATTTTTTCTTTTTTTTAGTTTCTTCTTTTTATTGATTTGTTTTCTTCAATTTGTCAATATTCATTCTAACATTGACACTTGGAAAAATCTTTACGTGCCAAGCATGCTAAAGCTCCAACAATTTATATTAAACCTCAAAATTTGGGGTATCTGTTTTAAGGTTTTCGAATTACTTTAATCTATTGTCAAAATATATTGAAATATTTGTGCAATTCCCAGTTTTTTTTTAGTTTTTTTCTTTTTTTTAGTTTTTTAGCTTTTTTTAGTTTTTTTTTAGTTTTTTATCTTTTTTATTTTTTACATTTTTTCTTTTTAGGTTTTTTCTTTTTTTAATTTTTTTAATTTTTATTTTTTTTTAAGTTTTTTCTTTTTAGTTTTTTTTTAGTTTTTTACCATTTTTCTTTTTTCGAATTACTTTAATCTATTGTCAAAATATTTCGAAATATTTATGCAATTTCCAGTTTTTACATTCTAGTTTGTTTTCTTTTATATATATAGAAGATATAATCTGGCGTAACGGACAGACAACTTATTTTTATATATATATATATATATATATATATATATATATATATATATATATATATATATATATATATATATATATATATATATATATATTATATATATATATATATATATATATATATATATATATATATATATATATATATATATATATATATATATATATATATATATATATATATATATATATATATATATATATATATATATATATATATATATATATATATATATATATATATATATATATCTTCTATATATATAAAAATAAGTTGTCTGTGGATCTGTGGATCAGGTGACGATCCACAAAAAAGGTAAAAAACTAAAAACTAAAAAAAAAAACTGAAAAAACTAAAAAAAGGCAAAAACTACAAAAAAAACTAAAAACTAATAAAAAAATAAAAAAGCTAAAAAACTAAAAAAACTAAAAAACTAAAAAAAAACTAAAACTAAAAAAAACAAAAACTAAAAAAAAAACTTAAAAAAAAGGAAAAAACTGAAAAATAGAAGAGAAAAAGAAAACTAATAAAATTAAGAATAAAATGAAAAAAAATAAAAAAGATAAAAACTAAAAAAAAAGTAAAAAGAAAAAACGAAAAAAACTACAAAAGCTAAAAAAAAAAGGTAAAAACCAATAAAAAACTAAAAAGAAAAAAAGGAAAAAAAACTAAAAAAACTAAAAACTAAAAAAAAACTTAAAAAAAAGGAAAAAACTGAAAAATAGAAGAGAAAAAGAAAACTAATAAAATTAAGAATAAAAATAAAAAAGATAAAAACTAAAAAAAAAGTAAAAAGAAAAAACGAAAAAAACTAAAAAAGCTAAAAAAAAGGTAAAAACCAATAAAAAACTAAAAAGAAAAAAAGGAAAAAAACTAAAAAAAAATTTCATCTAAAAAACTAAAAAAACTAAAAAAGGTAAAAACTAAAAGAACTAAAAAAGAAAAAAAACTAAAAAAAGGAAAAAAACTGAAAAATAAAGGAGAAAAAGAAAACTAAAAAAATATAAATAAAAATAAAAAAACTAAAAAGATAAAAACTTCAAAAAAAACTAAAAAGAAAAAAGAAAAAAACTAAAAAACCTAAAAAAAGGTCAAAACCAATAAAAAAAAAACTAAAAGGGGAACACTGGGACACAAATGACGACCGGAATACTGGGAATATAAATGACGACCGGGACACAGGGAATGTTCAATTAGCAATCACCATCAACAAATCTCAAGGGCAATCATTAGAATCATGAGGTATAGATCTGAATATGGATTGTTTTTCCCATGGACAATTATATGTTGCATGTTCAAGAGTCGGTAAACCTGACAATCTAAATAAATGACGACACTCAAAGAGAAAGCGACCGGGACAAAAGGAATGTTCGATTAGCAATCAACAAAGCACCGGGACACAGGGAGTATAAATGACGACGACCGGGACACAGGGACATAACTACAAAGGGGACGCCGGGGTGCACAGGGGGATATATAAATGACGATGGCGACTCAGGGAATGGTCGATTAGCAATCACCATCAACAAAGCTCAAGGGCAATCATTAGAATCATGAGGTATAGATCTGAATACGGATTGTTTTCCCATGGACCATTATATGTTGCATGTTCAAGAGTCGGTAAACCTGACAATCTATTTATATGCACAGACAATGGGACAGCAAAGAATGTTGTATATTCGCAAGTTTTACGTAGTTAAAAACATATATATATATATATATATATATATATATATATATATATATATATATATATATATATATATATATCTATCTATCTATATTCACAGGTGGGACATAGGGACACAACTACAATGGCGCGTAACTAATATGGCGCGTAACGACTTACGCGCGCGGGGGGGCTTGGGGGGGCGCGAAGCGCCCCCACCAACTAGGTGTTGGGGTGGCGCGAAGCGCCACCCCAACAGCTAGTATATATATATAAATAAGTTGTCTGTGTGTGTGTCTGTCGAGTGACGACATGTTTGTGTGTCGACTGACGTCATGTTTGTCGACTGACGAAATTACAGACCGGGACATCAGGACACAAATGACAACCGGGTATATATATATACATGTGTGTGTGTATATATATATGTGTAAGTATATATACATATATTTGTATGTATATATACATATATTTGTATATATATATATATATATATATATATATATATATATATATATATATATATATATATATATATATATAGCTGTTGGGGTGGCGCTTCGCGCCACCCCAACACCTAGTTGGTGGGGGCGCTTCGCGCCCCCCCAAGCCCCCCCGCGCGCGTAAGTCGTTACGCGCCATATTAGTTACGCGCCATTGTAGTTGTGTCCCTATGTCCCACCTGTGAATATAGATAGATATATATATATATATATATATATGTATATATATATATATATATATATATATATATATATATATATATATATATATATGTTTTTAACTACGTAAAACTTGCGAATATACAACATTCTTTGCTGTCCCATTGTCTGTGCATATAAATAGATTGTCAGGTTTACCGACTCTTGAACAAGCAACATATAATGGTCCATGGGAAAACAATCCGTATTCAGATCTATACCTCATGATTCTAATGATTGCCCTTGAGCCTTGTTGATGGTGATTGCTAATCGACCATTCCCTGAGTCGCCATCGTCATTTATATATCCCCCTGTGCACCCCGGCGTCCCCTTTGTAGTTATGTCCCTGTGTCCCGGTCGTCGTCATTTATACTCCCTGTGTCCCGGTGCTTTGTTGATTGCTAATCGAACATTCCTTTTGTCCCGGTCGCTTTCTCTTTGAGTGTCATCATTTATTTAGATTGTCAGGTTTACCGACTCTTGAACATGCAACATATAATTGTCCATGGGAAAAACAATCCATATTCAGATCTATACCTCGTGATTCTAATGATTGCCCTTGAGATTTGTTGATGGTGATTGCTAATTGAACATTCCCTGTGTCCCGATCGTCATTTATATTCCCAGTATTCCGGTCGTCATTTGTGTCCCAGTGTTCCCCTTTTAGTTTTTTTTTTATTGGTTTTGACCTTTTTTTAGGTTTTTTAGTTTTTTTCTTTTTTCTTTTTAGTTTTTTTTGAAGTTTTTATCTTTTTAGTTTTTTTATTTTTATTTATATTTTTTTAGTTTTCTTTTTCTCCTTTATTTATCAGTTTTTTTCCTTTTTTTAGTTTTTTTTCTTTTTTAGTTCTTTTAGTTTTTACCTTTTTTAGTTTTTTAGATGAAAATTTTTTTTAGTTTTTTTCCTTTTTTCTTTTTAGTTTTTTATTGGTTTTTACCTTTTTTTTAGCTTTTTTAGTTTTTTTCGTTTTTTCTTTTTACTTTTTTTTTAGTTTTTATCTTTTTTATTTTTTTTTATTTTTATTCTTAATTTTATTAGTTTTCTTTTTCTCTTCTATTTTTCAGTTTTTTCCTTTTTTTTAAGTTTTTTTTTTAGTTTTTAGTTTTTTTAGTTTTTTTTTCCTTTTTTTCTTTTTAGTTTTTTATTGGTTTTTACCTTTTTTTTAGCTTTTTTAGTTTTTTTCGTTTTTTCTTTTTACTTTTTTTTTTAGTTTTTATCTTTTTTATTTTTTTTTATTTTATTCTTAATTTTATTAGTTTTCTTTTTCTCTTCTATTTTTCAGTTTTTTCCTTTTTTTAAGTTTTTTTTTTAGTTTTTAGTTTTTTTAGGTTTTTAGTTTTTTTAGTTTTTTTAGTTTTTTAGCTTTTTTATTTTTTTATTAGTTTTTAGTTTTTTTTGTAGTTTTTGCCTTTTTTTAGTTTTTTCAGTTTTTTTTTTTAGTTTTTAGTTTTTTACCTTTTTTGTGGATCGTCACCAGATCCACAGACAACTTATTTTTATATATATAGATAGATAGATAGTAGTACCACGTATATATATATATATATATATATATATATATATATATATATATATATATATATATATATATATATATATATATATATATATATATATATATATATATATATATATATATATATATATATATATATATATATATATAGTAGTACCACGTTAGTGGTACTACTGTCATTTACAACTGCATCTCGCAAATGAATGTATTGTTCAGAGCAGAGCTTGGTCTGATTCAGACGGATAAATAGCAAACGTTCTGATTCAATCTTTGCATGGATATCAACGATGTATTGGAGAAACAATTGACGGCATTTTAAAATATAATTATCTTCATTGTGACGAATCATTACTCTATAGGAATAATAATTCATTGCGCTGCATTTCTTATCCGTTTGTTTATTAGTGGATGGATCTATCAATTTATTATTAAAGTGATAGCCGTCGGCTCCAACCCAAAAAATTATAGGATATTGTAAGGCATCATAGCATCGATGAGTTTCAGCAATTCTTACCAACTGAGCGTTTCGCTTATGAAGAATAATATCTCGAGGTAAAAACTGATCACCCACCATAACGATTGCCACTTCGTCGATAGTTGGAGCATTGTATCTACACACATGTTCGCCAGTAGGCGTTTTGTCAACGGAAATAACAATTTTATGCGAATCAGTAGGCATCAAATCAATAGCTGTTTTGAACAGATGCACTAAATAATTATTTTCGTGGAAAAGAAGTTGCAATTCGGAAACGATAGTCCTTTCAACGTCGGGAAACATTTCACAACGTGCATTCAATTCAGAATTGCTATCACTGATGAAGTACAGTTGTAAACACTTGTACACTTGTACTTACAGTTGTAAAAATTTATGATTCTCACCTGAGAATGGTAGAAGGGACCCTGCTCTATGGCACGGTACACACCCCAAAACAATCCTCCAGACCCTACCCAAATACTACTGAAAATGCTCCATATCTTGGCTGGTCTAGTTCACAATTTCAAAGCTCACATGATGGGTCAAATTCAATGGACACCACAATGGTGGAGGTGGGGTGTTTGTCACTATCCATGATAAAAACGACTTTCAAGAGGTTCTTTCGAAGATCTCCAAAAAGGAAAAAATCTCCTCAATCAAAAATAATTCCCCTCCCCTTGCTCCAACTCCTTCAAAAACTTCAGAATATACTTAAAAATCACCCTGATACCCCCTTTGAGATAAATAAGATAACTCTAATAAGGGTTGCAATCTTCAAATTGTTAAAATCAATTTTTGAACACCCAAACTACCCAAAGCAGCAAGCCCCTCCCCCACAAGACTCCTTCCTCAAAAACCCCAGTTCACATTCCTATTGGAGAGAATCACCAAGGTTGATCCAACTAGCCTCATCTTCCAATGATAGGAGGTTAGTCTGGCCATCCATCCAAAGCAAAAATAAATCAGAAACATTACCAGGAATTAATCCCCTAATTAATGACAAGCTGGATGAAAATCCAAAAAAGTAAACACCTAATATATGCCTCTTTACACTAAACTCTAATACAGTTCAGTCTATGAACCTACAATAACCAAAGACAGCAGAACTCATAAATGAATTGACAAACATCTACCTACTTAATCATATGGCTATTCAGCAAAAAAGGGATCTCGCTTGACTCCTAGCCAAGCTAAAAGTTGACACAGTCATATAAAAACTAAAGCAACAAAGCAGCACATCTCAATAATTCAGTGGAATGTAGGATTACTTTCAGAAAATAATTTAAATGAACTAATATATTCTAAGAATAATAATTTCATTGATATTGCTTGCCCTTTGGCAAACCCATTTGACAAAAACCAACAAATAAAGTCTTCAAGATATACTATCCTTGGAAAGGACAGGTCATAAGAGAGAAAAGGATGTGGTGTAGCTTTAATAATAAATAATAATATCAAATTTTGCGGCATTAACTTTCTCGAATTTTTGAATGATGTTGATACAATTGGAATCAATGTTTGGCGAAATAATACCAAAACTCACATAATACACTTTTATAACCTTTTTTATATAACTACAGATGCCATTGATTTCTTCAGTTATATAAGCAATTCTAATATGCTAAAAAACATAATTATTTGTGAAGATTTTAATGCCCACTACCTTTGGTGGGATGATGCGTCAGCAAAAAAGCAAGTAGGTTAATTGAAAGATTGATATCAAATAATACTTAATCAGCAGTTGCTACTCCTCCAAATCTAAATACATATTTTGACCCAAAAAGTAGAAAATATTCACAATTGACCAACAAATTGTGTCAATAAATATTTTGAAAGAAATTCATATTAAGAAAATTGATAACCTTTGCATGAGCCACTTGATGATAGTTTATTCATTAAATGAACCAGCTAAAATTCTAACACATACCCTCAAATACATTAACATAAAAACAAATTGGACTATGTTCAAAAATATGCTCAACGATGAATCTATAAGTCTCGCCCAGGAATCATATATTTCACTTGTAGCAGCTGACTCATATGCTGAAGTTTTGGCATCTATACTATCAAATACAGCTTATCATGCTATTCCAAAGACAATATCCAGGAAAACAATTCCCAAACACACTCTTAAAGCATGGTGGACAAAAGAGTGCCAAAATAACTGGAAAAAAAAACTAGGAGATCATACCTGAATACCCGTCTCCTGGTGCATATTTAAGTAAATTACAAGCAGAGGCTAAACTAAAGAGAACTATAATGAATGATAAATAAAATTACTGAAATAATTTTGCAAATAGTCTTTCCAGAGAAACCCGTGAGCAAATTAAACAAAATCATAAGCCACATCTAAGAAAAAATATATCCCCCAATCCACTCCAGCAAGAGCTACTATATAATAATATCCATTATGATAATGAAAAGGCAAAGTTAATTGTAACTATTTTCTCAAACAAGTTAACATCAAATAATAACAGCATCACCACCCCAATCTTGATAAGTATATGAAGGGATGAGATTCTTTATTCATGCAGGGTGTATGTTATTGTAGCTACTAGTAGCCTTAGCCCTAATATTTTGTGTTGCATTATTCAGTTTGTAAATTGAGAATGGACAGGTATTCTGATCTTTGGTGAGGCTGGTATATTGGACTTATCTGTAAAGCAAAGCATATTTGTCCATGAGTCCTGCAGGTAGCAGGGATAGGTCTGTATTCTTTATTTATTTAACGAATATAAAATGCAGACCTTGTCCTGCTGCCTGAAGGGCTCATTGACTAATACACTTTACTCTATAGGTAATGTTACCTGTAAGCAAAATCAGACATTTGTTTTGTTCACAAACAGCTGGGTAGTTTAAACTTGAAAGTGAACCATCTTGGATATGAACATTAATGGATGCATGAGGTTTTTAATTATCTTTTGACTTCCTACTATACAGAAATTACCAGTGATAACTGGAATTATTATCTAAAATATATCCATACAGATTGTACAGCCCCAGCTTTTCCCTCAGCTTCAAAACCCTGCCCACTTTATGCATTTTTAGTTGGCACTATGGAGGAGGAGGGTCAATCAAAAATAGATGTGCTTCTTGAATTAGCATATCTAAGTGCTACAATATGGAAACTATGCTGCTTTGCAACATAGTTTCCACTTTAGACAGCTTGTGACAAAACTAAACAATTAGCTAGTTCATTTGTGATGCAAATAAAGATTATAATTAGATTTTGAATGCAATTCTGTGTATAGGCTATATTTACACATTAGGGGATTGGGGGTATATACTCTGTTAGTAAGTAGGACTGCTCATACATCTATACCAAAAGATTAACATATCAGCTTAGCAATATTTTCCTGGAGTACGTTTTAGGCCCTGAATTCATTGCAGTTTAATTTTTCTAGCATAACCTGTTTCTAAGATGGTATAAAGTAAGTCATCTAGAGTTTTACTCTAGCCTATTACCTTTCATTGTATTAACAGCCTAATGTCTTTTAATTTTGTACATATCCTAAGCATGTCTAAATATGGGACTATTGGGCAAGGGGGTGATAGATTTTTAGACAACCAACCAGTAGCCTAGGCTATGTTTGAAAAGACAAAGATATTAAGATCTAATAGAATTGTTAAATTTTATTGGCATTGCTTTTTTAATGTGGTGATCTAACCAGTGACATAAAGCATTGTAAAATTATAGCAAATTGTATAACTGGCTTTTGTATAAAGTGAATATACTACTTGATGCCTTTTTTTTATACTTTTCATAAATATAATAATTGCTTCTACCTTAAATTTAAATTTAAGCACTTTTTAACCTAACACAACCTGATCTTATTATAAATAATTTTAGCACTGAGAAAATGTAGCATTATTTTTTTGAAAATTATGGAAAAGATGGCACTGAGAAAACATAGTATTATTTGGCAGAAAACAAACAATAAATCATACTCTAATTGAAAATTTATCATTTTTAAGAACTAAAAAAGTACTTGAATCTCAATTTAAGGTAGAAGCAATTATTATAAGCTATTTGTAAAGAGCATAAAAAAGACATCAAGTGGTATATTCACTTTATACAAAAGCCAGTTATACTATTTGCTATAATTTTACCCATTAAAGCATTAGCCTGCCCACAGTTTAAGTTAGGTTAAAAAGTACTTAAATTTAAATTTAAGGTAGAAGCAATTATTATATTTTTAAAGAGCATTAAAAAATGCATCAAGTGGTATATTCACTTTATACCAAAGCCAGTTATACAATTTGCTATAATTTTACCTAAATCATTAGCCTGTCAAGAATTTAGGAGGTAAAACTGGTGCAAACAGTATTACTGGCTTTCATATAAAGTGAATATACCACTCAATGCCTTTTTTAATGCTGTTTACAAATATAATAATTGCTTCTACTGCAAATTCAGATTTAAGCACTTTTTGACCTCTTAAAAATGACCTATATATGGGTCATTACAAATCTGTATTAGTTTAGAAACAAATTTGGGCTATATATTTCCACATCAGGGGGTGGGGGTAAAGCATAGCATATATTAAATATGTAAACTAACCATTACTGTATTTTATTTTTTATTTATTTTTTATGTGTTTGTGCTGTTGTACTGGTGATTTCTCTTCTCATTAAATTTTGATGTGCACACATTAAAAAAAAAAAAAAAAAAAAGCAATAGTTAGTTTATGTATTTAATATATGCTATGCTTCACCCCCTCCCCCTGATGTGCAAATATATAGCCCAAATTTGTTTCTAAACTATTACAGATTTGTAATGACCCCATATAGGCTATAGGTCATTTTTAAGAGGTCGAGGTCAAAAAGTGCTTAAATCTGAACTTGCAGTAGAATCGATTATTATATTTGTAAATAGCATAAAAAAGGCATCGAGTGGTATATTCACTTTATATGAAAGCCAGTAGGCTAATACTGTTTGCACAAGTTTTACCATTTAGGCCTGGGTTTTGTTTCTGAAAATTTTACTCTCCTACCTCAGCAACTGTTAGGTATATCAGAGCTCATCATCTTGGTTCTGTAAAAAAAAATTCTATCATAAGCATAATCCAGGGCTCACCACACTTAAATAGGCTTGTCTGTGTAACATTAAATTTTAGCCTATTACTAAAATGTGGGCTAAAGCACATTCCCAAGTAATATATTAAGCGAAAAAAGCTTACGATATTTAAGGATATCCCATAATAAAACGGATGTAGAAGTGTAAATAATATTGCTTTATGTGGGTGACATGTTTTTTTAAAATCCGGCGCTGTCAGGATATTTGCTTCTTCTCTAAATTAAAGGCCTTTTTTCGTGTCAACCAAAGAGACTGTTTGAGTTCACCACTCGGTGTGGTTGAGCTCAACCGCTGTTTTTGCGTGAAACAGTGACAAACCAGGTTGTCATGAAACGTGATTTTGCGTGAAACAATTGACTGGTTGAACTCTAATTTAACCAGAACTGTCATTGTTTTCAACCGTAGGGTTCTACCATTCATAATTGTTGGTTGACCTTTTCAGGCGTAGATTTCGAAAAGAAGAATTCGTAGGCTATAAATAAGTCTATATAAAATAAGAATTATAAGCTGACAAATAGAATTCTAGCCACTCAAAAGTAAGGTTTAATTTCGTTTTTTTCGTATTAGGACTATTTGGATAAATGTTGGGTTATATCCTGCAATTTGATTCACATAGGCTAGGCCTTAAGACAGGAAGTCAAGAGTTTGAATATGCTTTTGAAAACTTATGTAGATACTTGGAAATCTTTGTTTCATCCTTTTGCTGCCCTAGGCTTGACCTTAGCTTGGTAATTTTGCTTCAGAGATAAAACCTTGATGAAGCAAGACCCTAGTGGTTATAAAGCATTGTTAATCCAATTACTATTCTTACTAGATGCTTCAAGATGTGTTGCATCTTTGTCAGAACTCTTTACATTTCAGCCTTACCCTATAGGGCCATGGATAAATTTTCAGGTCAAACTCTAGTTTGGCTACTGTTTGCTATCTTAGAAATGGGTTAAGTCAGGAAAATAGAACTTCCAGTAATGAATCCAAAGCAAAAAATACGTAAAATTCTAGTTTAGCTAATTTTCATTATCTTGGAAAGGGAATAGGTTACAAGAATGAAACTCAGTAATTAATCCAGGGTCAAAAACACTCTGGGAAGGTACTGCCAGGCTTCTATGTCAACCCTTTTCTGATTTCTAAGTCTTAGATAATTGCTTACTCAAAAGGTCTATACCTATACTATTGAAATTTTGACAAAACAAGATTTACCTTAATTTTTAATTATCAGTTTCTTTTACTCTGGCTTTAGCTCTTAAAATGCAATTCCTTTTATTTGAGTAGCATTTTAAGCCATATCAATATTTTTTTTTCAAAATTTAGGAAATGTCTTTGCATATCTTTAAAACCTTATAAAGTGGATTGAGGAAAGCTGTGAAACACAAGTCTTAGAAGTATCTTATATCAAAATACACCTGATACAGTTTAATTTTTTAGAGATGACACAGAATAGCATTAAAGCTGAGTATTTGCTTTGCAAGAAATGTGTCCCTTCTGTTGTAAAGCATTTTGGATAGACACTAATCTAACCATGGGCATATTGCTGTTGCAAATGGTTTTGCTTAAAATGGTTTGGAAAACAAATAGCAAATGTAAGTTTGCTTTTTTATCATTATTAAGACTAGAATATCACAAAGCTATGCAATCACATTGCTTGTTATATCTTAAGTAAATACAATCCCTGATGGAGTTTTGTTGATACCTGTCTTAAAATTAACTTGTCTAAATAAAATATATTGTTTATGGGACAGTAGAGAAAATGGAAACAACCATGAATTGAGTTTTTTTCAGTATTTCTTTTTTCAAATAATAGTTCTCTGGTCACATTTGTGTTCCTTGCTAAGTTGTTGGCACTCTAGTTTGGGAATCCTTTGTCCAAGGGGTACAGGTTTAATTCCTGGCATTGCTAGTGTATTTGGTTTTTACCAGCTAAGTATTCACCATGCTAGTTTGCATCTTAAGTAAAGCAATCCCTACTGGAGCTTTGTTGACACCTGCCTTACAATAACTTGTCTAAGTAAAATACAATGTGTATTGAAGATTAGTGAAAATGGCTGTAAATCCATCTTGGTTTTTTTTTCAATATTTTTTTTTTTAATAGTTGTTCTACTCTGGTCGTAATAATGTTCTTGGCTAAGTGGAAAGCACTCTTAGTAAGAAATCCTTTGTCCATGGGGTACAGGTTTGATTCCTAGTATTGCCTGTTTATTTGTTTTAAATTGGGGTCAGTGATGTTAGACAGATCTTAACCAGCTCTAAATAGGCAAATGGAGAAATATGCAAAAGGTAAGCAGGGAGGGTGTACAAAAGCACAAGATTTCTGGCCCCCAGCCCTTAATTGCAATTCTTGGCCAAAGGGTCACAAAGTGGAAATTAGCACTGCCAGTTTAGACCTTGATGTGTCAGTACTGCCATACTTACTTGCATATTGGTGTTGAGTTTGCCCACATTTTATCTTCATTACTATCTAAAATCATTTAGACATTCAGCAAACTGTCTCAAAGCACAATTAGTATTGAATAGTTTTTGGGCCTTACTGACTTTCCCTTTATAGCAAAGGTTTATTGTTGTGTATAATGTCAATATTTTAAAGTAATCAATCACTAAGAATTCCCTTTTAGTTTTATCAAGTTTTTGAGTAATAAACCTTTTTAATTACCTTAAAATATTTATTCAGGTCCTTTACTATTGGCTGCCCTTTATATTACAATAATGATTGAAATATATTATGGTAACTAAAAATTTGGATAATCCAACCTATTTTACCATCTTAAGGTTGTTTACAAAGGTGTATGAAATATTTAAGTACTGACTTAGCTACATAAAACTTCTAGATATAATAAAATGTAAGCAAGATGGCTCTTACTTTGACCATATCTATGGAAGCACTAATGAGAGAGTTGGTCATTTGATGCATTTGTAGGATTGAGTGAGATGAAAAATGAAGTGTAGGTTTGATGAGAGATGGCTGGTGAATGTGATGAGGGATGAATGTTTTGCAAGATTTTAAAATTTTGGACAATTTCTCTTGTTGACAGTAGAGTGCAGAAGTAAAATTTTGTAATTTTTTTTTTCTTTGTTTCTGTTATGTTAGACAATGTTGAATATTCTAAAGTGAAGTTTCTTTTTTGTTTGGAATTGTGATGGCCCTAGGGCTTTAGTGCAATACAAATTACTAATGTTTATTCACTTTCTTTAAACAAACACAAGGTCTATGTCTCCTAGCTTTAACAAAGTCAAATGTAATTTTAAGACCAGGGATTTCAAAGTAGGTCAAATGAACTTCTGGTAAAAATGAGCAATTTATGAAACATCTAGATTAAAAAAAAAAGTCTTTTAGACAACAAAGAAGACAATTGAATAAAGAAAAGTACCTTATATCATAATTGTTGTGCACCCTTAAGATAGAAATGAACAAAGCTTCAATTAAGATTCTGTTTTGTTTAAACAGACAGAAGGGACAAACCTCCAAGCTTTGACAAATACAATCTCACTTTGTGGCTCCTATCTTTTCAAAGGGGACTTTCTTTGGATTTTTTCTATCCAACTAAAACTGAAAAGGACAGCATGATATACAAGTGACCTTCCAATTACCCTACATAGCAAGAGAAAATCATTAAGTTAGGCTATGCTTTATCTCAATCCCTCTCCAATGTGCAGAAATATGGCTAAAATTTCATATTTTCAATGCATTTAACCTCCTTGTCACCTGTTTTTCTAGTTATTGTTTGTCACATTTGTTTAATTTACAGCTACATGGGATGAAGTTAGAGAGACAGATTGACAAAACAAATGGAAAATAGGAAATTTCAGCAATACATTTTTATATTGGGAGGATTGAGGGGTAAAGTAGAGCAAAGTTGAATGTAAAATGTGTTACCAGCTATTATTCTAAAAATTATGAAGCATGAAATTTTTCTTCAGGTCCTTCTCTAGGGCTTTACCAAATCAAACATTCTATGCCCAGAAAAATTAGCAACAAGGTATAGTCTATATACAAAGGCTTATGTTATTTAACTATGAATATGGAATTTATATGGCAATCAGGAACTGGATACAGGCTAAAGCAAGTAAAAAAGAAAGAAAAAACTTCCCTAGTTAGCTCAGGAGACTTTTAATAGATTACTCTTCAGATAATTGCCTATGATACATAATTTAAATATTTACCCCTGTACAGTAGGGCGTTAAAACAATCTATCACAATGTAAGATACAGTATATTTAGATATGATGCTGATTTACAAATTCCAGGATTCTTTGTTGTAGTTTTCATAATTTAGTTGATAAAGTTTTATATATTCATCATATTTTATTTTATGTCATTAACATTAGCCAAACTAAACTTCTCAATAGAACTTGAATGTGGTGGCTATAATACACAAGTACTGCAAAAATCTTACAACACATTATGTGTTATGGTAACTGTTCAGTGAGAAAAAAACTATTTTCCTAGTTTAGCTTAATTTGTTATATTTTTGTGCTTATCAGAAATATTTTTTTAATTTTAGGCAGCTGTCCCCCCTCAAAAAATTTTTAAACATTTGCTGGTTTATACTTAACTAGTATTCTACTGAAAACAAAAATTAATATATATTTTGTATTGAAGAAATATAAAGCCCTTTGGATTTTTTTTTATTAAGATTAAGCTGTTTGCTATTTTCTTTTGTTAGGCTAAGCCTGTAATAGTGCTTTATTGTGAAGAGTCCAAATTTGTAGGGATTGTAAAGGCTAGCCTGAACAATATGTTATTACAAATTATTAGGTTAAACTTCTGTTTGGTAAAATTCTAGTTTAGATAAATTTGTATTATCTTGAAAAAGGTTTAGGTTAGGAAAATGAAACTTCTAGGGATGGGTCTAGAGACTAAACTATATCATGGGAAAGTATTTTGGAGCATCTAACTCTACTCTTTCTCTCTCTTAAAAATGTTTGCCTTAAATTACCTTAAATCACATTGTCTAATGAAATAAGGATTAAATCCTGTAGAATTGCTGGTTAGTGATGATGACAGTTGGAAATCTCAATATTTGGTCCACACCCTTAAAAATGCTTGTGTTATAAAAGTGAAACCCTTGCAAAATAAATCTTCTACTTAAATGACAAGAAAAAAGCGTTTTTAGTGTCATAACTTTGCTCAATTTCAATTTATGAAGTTTCCAAGAATTGGAAACTTTCAGGATATACATTTCCCTATATTTAAATACAAAACATTGATATGGCTTAAAATTCTACTCAAATAACAAGAATTGCATTTTCAGAGCTAAAACCAGAGAAACAGAAACTGCTTGCTGAAAATTAAGGTAAGATGTTGTTTTACCAAAATTCTAATAGTTACAGACCAGTCCAGTATGCAAAATTCCCAGATTTAAAAACAGAAGAGGGTTATCACATAAGCTTAGCAATAGCTTCTCAGAGTATGTTTTTAGCTATGGATTAATCACTGAAAGTTTCATTCACCTAACATAACCCCATTCAAAGATAGCAAAAAGAAGCTAAACTGGAATTTGACTGGAAATTTAATCTATAGCCTGGTAGGCTAGTAGAATTCCAAATCAAAACAAAAAGAAGTCAAACTAGAATTTTATCCTCTGTTTAGGGTAGCTCAACAAAGCTAAAGTCTTATCATTTAGGACTTTTTTATAACTAATTTTGCTTTTACAGTATGAATACAACATTTTCCAATATATTACCTGAACAATTTAACCAAAGATTCCACTAATGCAGACCCTTCCTATCTCTTCAAATATACCAGAGAGTATGCTAGATCATTTTTCAATTCTCTCTGACCTCAAACTAATGTGAAATATGTCAAATCCAGAGGAAATTAAGCCAGTGCTAAATCATTTAATTATAATAGAATGACACTCTTAACACTATACGGATGTTTTATGTTTGAAATTGTTTGCCGAAACCGACAAGTAAAAAGAGTGTTTTCACGAACCAGTTTTGTTTGAGCTCAACCACATGTAATTTTTTTCCGTTTTTGCGTTAAACATACAAGCTGGTTAAACCAAAGCTGTCATTGGTTAAACCAGCTGGTTGACGCGAAAAAAGGCCTTAAAAATCATCAACCATGGGCCTTTTTTGCGTCAACCAAAGAGACTGTTTGAGCTCAACCGCTCGGTGTGGTTGAGCTCAACTGCTGTTTTTGTGTGAAACAGTGACAAACTAAGTTGTCATGAAAAGTGTTTTTGCGTGAAACAATTCACTAGTTAAATCAGAACTGTCATTGCTTTTAACCGTAGGGTTCTACCATTTATAATTATTGGTGATTATTTATAATTATTGATCATAATATAAGAAGCCTCTTGAGTTCTTACAGGAACAGAGGAGGAATCATCCACTTCAATTCAATTCAATAAATATTTATATATAAAATAAGAATTATAAAGTGACAAATAGAATTCTAGCCACGCAAAAGTAAGCTTTGATTCTGTTTTTTCGTATTAGGGCTATTTGGATAAATTTTGGGTTATATTCTGCAATTTGGCCCCAAATTTGGGCCAGGCAAGAAATGCCTGGCCCCTTATTTAACAGAATTGAGTAAAAGATTTAGAAGTATCTTATATCAAAATGCATCTGATGCAGTTTATTTTTTTTAGAGGTGACAAAGAACAGCATTAAAACTGAGTATTTGCTTTGCAAAAAATCTGTCCCTTCTGTTGTAAATCATTTTAGATAGATTCTAATCTAACCATTGGCATATTGCTGTTGCAAATGGTTTTGCTTAAATGAGTGTTTGGAAAACAAACGACAAATTTAAATTTGCTTTTTTTTTTATTTTAAGACTAGTATATCACAAAGCTAAGCATTCACATTGCTGGTTGTATCTTAAGTAAATACAATCCCTGATGAAGTTTTTTTGATAACTGTCTTAACATTGATTTGTCTAACTCAAATATATTGTTTATAGGACAGTACAGAAAATGGTATCAACCATGACTTGAATTGTTTTTTTTCAATATTTTCTTTTTTCAAATAATATTTCTCTGGTCACATTTGTGTTCATTGCTAAGTCGTTGGCACTTTGGGCTAGGAATCCATTTGTCCAAGGGACACAGGTTTAATTCCTGGCATTGCCAGTTTATTTAGTTTTCACCAGCTAAGCATTCACCATGCTAGTTTGCATCTTAAGTAAATTGCAATCCATGCTGGAGCTTTGTTGACACCTGCTTTGAAATAATTTGTCTAAGTAAAACATAATGCGTATAGAAGACTAGTGAAAATAGTTGTAAATCCATCTTGGCGTTTTTCAGTATTTTCTTTTTGTAAATAGTTGTTTTACTCTGGTCATAATGGTGTTCCTGGCTAATTGAAAAGCACTTTCAGTCAGAAATCCTTTGTCCATGGAGTAAAAGTTTGATTCCTGGTATTACCAATTTATTGGTTTCGAATGGGGGTCACTGATGTTACCCAGTAATCTCAGACATATCAGCTCTACATGGGCGAATGGAGAAATATGGGAAAGGTAAGCAGGGAGGGTGTGCAAAAGCACATAATTTCTGGCCCCAAGCCCTTCATTGCAATTCTTGCCCAAAGGGTCACAAAGTGAAAATTAGCACTGTGAGTTTAGACCTTGATGTGTCAGTTGTAACATATGGGCCAGCACCTCACCCCTATAAAATTCAGGACCAAATCTCTCGTTCATACCCCCTTAGTAAATTTCAAATTAAAAATCTTCGAAGCATCTATAAGTTTTAAAGTTAAAGTCAATACTCCATAAGAGGCGTGCTTTTAGCACAAGTCGAATTATTTGTTATTTGTGTAAGCGAAAAGGTTAGAACCAGCAGAAAAGTTTCTTTTCTAATTAGCCAATCAAAATCAGATCTCTATTATTGGTTTATATGATTTTAAACATCCAGAAGGGAAAATCCATGTTCCCTTCTCTTTTGTCTCTTGGGAGTAAAAACCAGTCGTATCATGATTGGGAAATACCAGTGGTATTGCGACATTTTGTAATCAAAGTTGTATGTGAGTAGAAAAATAAAATTATTGTCTTTTAATCATTTTTGTCTATGAACTAAGACATCAGGTACAGTTCCTCTAGTCTTTTAGCCACGGTCCCAAGGGAATCTATACAGTTTAGGAGACGAAAATATCACAGAGATGATTCTATCTCCCAGGTTACTGGAGATTATTCATAGAATCTTCTTATTCTGTTAGTTATTTAGCTCCGACATCTAGATTTGAATATCCCATATCTCTTATCGATATTAAGCTATCATGACCTAGAAAAGTCCCAAATATCTCGTAGCCAGAAAACTTCCAACTATCCCCATTTAAATAAACTCCCCCCAAATTCGCTCCATCATCCCCCCCCTCGTAACATTCAGAGATTCAGAGACTTTTTCAGAGACTTTGTATTATTCAGAGACTTTGTATTCTAAAGAGACTTGCCAGAAGTAAGTGGGGATGTTACCCATAAATTTTTGTAATTTATATATTCGTTTCAATACAGAATATAAGATTCAAATTTCTTCAGCTCGTCCTCCATCCTCATTCAAAATCCTTGAATCTCTACAAAATTCTGCCATTCGAATAGCTTTGGGTGTGCATAAGCATACTCCTCTGTCAAAGTTAAAAATACTGTCGGGATTGGCACCCGTAAGTGAAAGAGCATCCAGTCTAAGGATTAAATATTTCTCGCAAATCCAGGCCTTTGGAGCCAAGCATGCTGTATATGCACATGCCTTTGCTGGGAAGTTATCCTGTCCAAATGCCCATTCATCATGGAATCATTTTCAACTGGAGGTCTGAAACTGAAATCAGCATTCGCTTTATGCAAATCCCTTTACTGAGACCCCTCCATGGGAAATGAGTCCTCCAAGTTGTCAAGTAGAGCATATCTCTATTATTAAAGACTTGATTCCTAATTACGAGATCCAGACTATTTTGGATGAACAGATCTCAAAGGCGTACCCTAACTATAGAAAAATATATACAGATGGATCTGTGCAGAGCAAAAGAGCTGGAGCAGAAGCATGTATTCTATCTCTGAATTTGAACATATATTCTCCTCTCCCATTGGGATCTTCTATCTTGTCTGCTGAATTATGTGCCATCCACCTGGCCTTGGATGCAATTATAAGTTATAACATGAAATCTGACAATATACTCTGTCTCTCCGACTCTAAAACAGCATTAGTTTTGATCCAAAATACTAATAGAATTGCTAATGACAAGGATTTATTTAATATTAGAAGACAGCTTCTTAATCTTAGGATCAAAGGAAATGGGGCTTATTTTCAAAATGTTCCAATTCATAGAGGCATCAAATATAATGATAGGGCTGATTCTCCAGAAGCAAAGGCTTTCATGTTAATTCCTAGTCCTTCCTCTGACCTCAATTTACAAGATATTATCAGGCAAAGATCCAATGTTAATGACAGTAAATTGATTTTATCTCCATTTCATACAAGATTAAATACGGTGCTATATTACCGACTGAAATCAGGTGCCCTACTTCTAAGTAGCTTGTTATTTAATTGGAAGCTACATCATTCCCTTTTATGCCGAGTCTGCTTTTCCGCTGATGAAACAATCCAACATATATTATTTGATTGCCAGGCTCAGAGTGAAGAGACTATTGCTCTTAAGCGTTTCTGCTCCTTGGCTAAGATTCCAAATACTTACACAGCTATCCTGGATTCTAACCTGCCATGGGAAATTGATCGTAAGATATTTAAGGCAGCAATTGATATCTTATAGAAGAGAAATTTTCTTTAGTAATGATTAAAGCTTGAAGAAGTCAATTTTTAAAAAGACGTGATTTATCTATAGTTTTTTATTGTGCAGAAGAGAGCGGGAATGAGTAGGAAGCGCCGTATTGGTACCAACCGGCCTGGTGGCCTTAAACTGCTGGGGATAGGTAGCTTAGGTACTCGCACTTCCCACGATCAATAACAGTGTATAATTGATCATAATTGCATGTATTCATTGTTTGCAGACTGGAGGAGAATAGTGCTTCCAGTGGCTAGTTTTTCTGAAAAAGAAGTCAAAGAGGTGAAAGGACTTGTGGTTAAACATATAGCTCCCTACAATTTTTGGAGCTAGAACTGGTCCTGATTATATCTAATTTTAAACCAACCTTTTGAAATAAACACGGCAAAATGAAGTTCCACTCTTTTTAGTAATCTTTCTGCCTTTTTTAAAAACCAACATTATTTTTTCAAAGACAGAAAGTAAAAAAGGGCTACAATTTTGTAATATAAGAGAATAAATATTAAATTCAAATAGTACTGCATGTGATGAAATAGTGTTAAAATTAACTTTTTTTGTGACAGATGGTGAGCCTGGTTGCAACCAGCTCAAGAAAGAAAAACAAGAAGACCGTAAAAATCAAATACATTACTTGTTCATGGTAAACGTATCGTCAAATGAAGCCAAAATTCACGGGTTGCATAGTTTTGATCTTCTCAGTTTTGAAACTAATAGGATACGACCTTCCAATCTACCAGATACTGCGAAAAAATATGATTTTAATTTTGTATTCACGACTGACCTGGCCTAGGGTGGAAAACCTTTAACAACCTGGCCTAGGGTGGAAAACTTTCAACTGGAGGCTTAATTGGGGTTACCGGGAGGTTAACTGGATGTTTAACTGGAGATTAACTCGGTTTTGAAAACCAAGAAATCCCACAATTTAGCGAGAGTAACACAACCGTTGTATTAGGTCCTTATTTTTCCTTCTATTTTCCTCAGTATGATTGTATTTGAACCGTTGTACGAAATGATTTGTTTTAAACGGTTTTTTTGCTGTTCAAACAAGGCCTCTCCCCATAGTCCAGGGGGACAGGCCTATAAGTTATGAGATTTGCCCATCGTTTACGCATAGAATTTGTTATTAGGAACTATAAAGACACTTTTTTTGTGGGAGGGGATTTTGTGCTTGGGATGGATATCCATTGGGGCAATCTTCCTTCAGGAGGGAAATTTCCGTGGAGGGTGGTTACAATTTTTAGAAAAAATTTCACACTGCGGAGACTTTTTCCTATGTGAAATTCTTATTTAATTGCCTTGCTCTATTTTTGCCAACTCAATTTCACATGTGGAGATGTTCAATGGGAACTATCTGGAAGCTATTTTCCGCGTTTTTTTGTGCCCAAAAAAATTTCTAACGAAGGGTGAGCTTCCGCATTTCCAATACGCTTTCTATTTTCGATTAGCCATGCTCTCCGTCATTCTATTTTAGCTTTTTAAAGTCAACTGTCTAACCATCATCTTATGACGAAAAACTATGTTACTTATAACCAACCTTTTGGGCCAGAAAAAAGTCCACGGGAATCCACAACCGTCACTTCCGCCAAATTTACCGAAGATCCAATAACTTCTATCCCTGTTCTGTCCCTTCTATTCATGTATTGCTGCTTCAGTTAGCAAGCTTGATCAATCAGTTTTAGAGCCTGTGAGGAAATTCCAAACTTGGAGTAAAACGCTAAGGGGGCATTAGGATTATGTAGCCCACCTACAGCCTTCCTTATAGAGGAATTTTTTTAATGTTTAGCTAGTAAGAGCCTTGAATAATGACTGGAAATTGGGCTTCTCGTCGATTTTGCCCAAGTTTACACCACCAGGCAATATTTTACTACCCACTAAGTGTGAAGTAGGCTTTTAGTAGAAAGAAGACAGATACTGCTAATCGTTTTTTTTTGTGTGCCAGATCTCCTTTATACTCAGTTGAGCTTGGTACTCCTCAGGTATTCATACAAAGGGAGAGCAACATCAAATTTTCAGCTACATAAAAGTTTCAGCTTTCATCCTGCATCATGGAAATCTGGGTCAAAGAAGATTCACAGTTTTTTTTTCATTCAGAAGGATATTTAACACAACTTGGAGTTTTGTTTTTACTTTCCATCTGAACTTAAAATGTATATTTGGATTAAGTACAAAACATAATAAGAAGACTAAAAGAGGAAAAAACTACTGTACTCACAAAAGCAATGTTAAAGTCCAGGAATCTATTTTAATGTCTTCTAAAAGATCTTCAAACTCTAATGAATCAAGCAGCTCCTGCTCACATGACATTAAGTTAAATGCTTCCAAGAGATCATCTGGTATTATAATCTTGTCTTAATGAGCTTAAGTTTGTTGAAGAATCTTTCACAGCTGACACGACAAAACAAAAGCATCAAAAGTTATTCAAAGGAAAGAAAAACCAAAGTGTAAGTTCTTCTTTTCAGCTCTGACCTTATTTTGTCTTGAGAAACCTTTGTCTCTCTCCAATGTTTCAAATGGTCAACTGTAGGCTGCAATTATATGAGAAATAAGCTGTTTATTGTCTGAAAATATTTCTTTCAGGCTGGTTGTTTTTACTCAATTACTAACATGAACATTGTAACTCAAAATTGCTCTTCTCGATCTTCAGGTCGAGAAGCTCTTGCCATTTCTCCCAGTATATGCTTTTTCCTGTTGACACGACAAGCTGGTAGCTCTGAACTAATTTCAAGTCCAATTAAGTGGTCTCTAGAAGGCCCTGGATCTTTGATATGAACTTGGAGGCATTTTTTTCACTATTTCAACGGAAATACTCTCCAGATCCTTTCTTGATTTGTCAACCATGTTCCAAAATGTCAAAAAAATCCAATCTTTTTGTCAACAATAACCCGGAAATTAGGTACTTTCTTGTACTTTTCTGTACTTTCTAAGCTTACTCAGAATTCAGTTGGTTTCAGATAAAGTTTTTAGTCAAAAGAACTGGCGTTTTTCACTGAGGACAAAACATGCAATGCATCTAAGTACAGGCAATCAACACTGGAGAAAACATCCAAACAAACAACCTCTCTTTTGCCCACCAACAAGTTTCACTGATTTTCTCTAACCTTTTCCACTTTAACTATTCTGCTTTTGTGTTCTCTACTTATTGTTTCTATAGGCATATTTGTTTATGAGACTCAGCAAAGAAACTTGAAATTCTGTTCATGGTGCAGAAGAGATTTTTGCCTCTTTTGCAGTGCAATAATCAACAATGCAAAGGATTACAATGTGACTGTAGCACCAGATACAAACCAAATCTGGAACCTAGTTTTTAATGTCAGAACAAAGTCTGTTAAATGCACCTCTCATGTTAGAAACACAGTCAAAATATTCCCCAGCTTTCTTTTTGTACTTAATTAGATTCTCTTTAATCTTGGCGTGTAGAAATCTGTTCATACCCTAGCTGCTGGAATCTTGGACAGGTACAAAAGTAAAGAGTTGTTCATGAATTTATTTTTGTCTTTCACATGTGTTAACACAACAGAAACCTGGTCCACAACCCCAGCATATTAAGTTCTGCTGCTGCTTTAGTTCATTATAGCCCTCTACATGTTATTCAAAACACTCCTCATTAATTTTTGGACTATTATCTTAGAAATAAGAAAAACAAGTGAGTCACAATGATTAGCCAATTCTTCAGATTTTCTTGTAGCATCCATGTTTGATTTCTCTTTTTTCCGATACTCTATTGTTTTTTCCAGATGATACTTAAGAGAAACGTTACTTTTTACAATAAAAGTATTACCACAAAGAAGTTTCTGTGGTCTATTCCTGGCTGTTTTGAAGTTCAAGCCTATTTTGGTTGCCATGTGCTCTAAAAAGTGATCCTTGTCCCCCCCAACAGCTTCACAACCTCTAAAACTCAATTTGTGCTTGAAAGTTTTGCAGGATCTTTTCTTTACATTTACTAGTCACAGTGCTGTTTATGTACTGTCCAGTGTCTTGGAAGTTTTTGGCTAGAGCATATGCTTGAGCTGCTGACTTTTCACGTGCCTGGAGTTTCTCATGGGCATTCCCAAAATTGCTGAACCCAGAATAAAACTGGTACTTTCTATCAGAAAACACGATACAGATGCTGAAAGAATTGATTTTACTGGCATTTTTCTAGTTTCAAGAGTAACCCAGGGTCATGGACAGAGTTAGCAGTATGTTTCTGGTAGTACCTCAAAGCCAAGTTAAAGCTATACTTTTTTATTTGAGGTGGTTTGAGCTGGAACATATTTAACCTTATGAAATTTATTTTCTGAGTTATTGATGAATTTTGCAGTAAAAAAAAAAGGAATTAGACATGCTTACCGGAAAGGTGATATGTTATCAGTTAGCTTTGCATAAGAGTCACCATTTCCAGTTTGGTACAGATACAGTGTAGATTCCTATAAAATATTGCACCATCAAAGGACTGTGAAAAGATCTGGTCTGATTATCTTCTGCACAATGAACAGAATTTCAAGTTTCTTTGCTGAGTCTCATAAACAAATATGCCTATAGAAACAATAAGTAGAGAACACAAAAGCAGAATAGTTAAAGTGGAAAAGGTTAGAGAAAATCAGTGAAACTTGTCGGTGGGCAAAAGAGAGGTTGTTTGTTTGGATGTTTTCCAGTGTTGATTGCCTGTACTTAGATGCATTGCATGTTTTGTCCTCAGTGAAAAACGCCAGTCCTTTTGACTAAAAACTTTATCTGAAACCAACTGACTGCTGAGTAAGATTAGAAAGTACAGATACAGTGTAGATTCCTATAAAATATAATATGAAAAAAACTTCGTTTTCTTGAAGAGTTAAAGAGGCTGCGTCCCAAAGTCGAACCTTAAAACGTACAGGAATTAGAAGAGGCAGTTGGGGGGCTGCCGCCCCCCAAACCCCCAGCTTTTAAAGACTCTTTTGTACAGGTTTTTTGTTTTTTGCTAACCCCCCGCTCTTGGCTTCGGAAAGGCCCTCTTTTAATTAACAAAAAATTGAAATGAAGGAATAATGGAATAACTACGAAAAATTTTAAACACAAGAGGACAGGAGAACCATTGCGCCGAAACAAGTAATTAGTAACAATGAAGTCCCCCCCCCCAAAAAAAAAACCTGTACAAAAGAGTCTTTAAAAGCTGGGGGTTTGGGGGGCGGTAGCCCCCCAACTGCCTCTTCTAATTCCTGTACGTTTTAAGGTTCGACTTTGGGACGCAGCCTCTTTAACTCTTTAAGAAAACGAAGATTTTTTCATATTATTTCTGTACGTTTTTCTACAATCCATGGTGGATGTAATTTAATAATTCCTGTACTCCTAGTAGAGGAATTAGGAGAGGAACTTGGGTGGCTGCCGCCCCCCCGCTTTTAAATCATTGTATAAAAGAGAAAAAAAAATAGATAGAATGACCGAAATGTTTCTTTTGCTCATAAGAAGCTAATATTCTGTTATCTCTCAATTGATAACCTGTCCAGGTGTTATCAAAATTATACACTTTTATTTTGATGTTGTTAAAGAAAACCGCCCGTAAGGGACTTGAACCCTTGACCAGAGGATTAAAAGTCCCACGCTCTACCGACTGAGCTAATCACTTGCATGTGTGTAAATATAATTTCTAAATACGTTTTAAAAATTTCAAATTAACATGGGCTCTTATGGAGAGAAATGCGTTAATTAAGTAGCTAATGCGTGGTTTCTGGAAAACAGGGAAGGAGTTATCGGATCGAGTTGAAATTTTGCGGATAAGTTCCTGGGCCGTAGGGGACCTTAACTTGTGAATTTCAGCCAGATTGGACAACGTTAAAAGGGGGTGGGATGGGGTTGGGGGGTCGAAACTTTGGGGGGTTAAGATTTTCCTACGAAACTTTCCAGGAAAATTACTCGGAGAATTCCGCATCGAATGAGTCTTCGTACACCCAGATCCGATGTCGGCTGTGACCTGTAGGCGTCTAGAAAAAAAAAGAAAATGAAATTTAAGTGTCTATGCGTGGTTTCTGGAAAACAGGGAAGGAGATATCGGATCAAGCTGAAATTTCGCGGATAAGCTCCTGGGCCCTAGGGGACCTTAACTTGTGAATTTCAGCCCGATCGGACAACGTTAAAGGGGGGCTGGGGTTGACGGGTTGAAACTTTCGGCCAGATTTTTCCCATGAAGGAAAAGTTGGAGGGGGATGAAATTTGGCAAGTTTCTTAGTTGGAGCTCGGGCTACGAAATGCATCCCTCCCCATCCCTCTGCGACCACTGGAACTGAAGATCGCTTAACATTGTCGTGGGTCGCCTCTTTATAGAGGCACGAGTGTGCCTCCTTGATTGCACCATCAAAGGACTGTGAAAAGATCTTGTCTGATTATCAAGGGCGTCACTCACCTTTCACCTTTGGGGAGGGGGGACGCCTGAGATTTGCTGACGAATCTTAGGCAAGTGCCAACGAAAAAAAAATCCTCCAGATCTAGGTACCCTTTGTTGAAATTTAAACTAAAAACAAAAACATATATTATAGTTTAAAAAATTCAAAAAGATGGGAAGCACGATCAGACTCGTACGAATGAATCAGCTAAACTTTAAGCCGGAGCTGCTTTACAAACTTTGTACTTGTTTACAAGAGGGTTGAGGTCGATCTTGGCCTGGATGTCTGTTTCTGACATCATAAGCTTGAGATGGTCAAGTTATTCGTCTCCCATTGTTGACCTCAGTCTGTGTTTCACGATTTTCATTTTACTGAATATTCGATCTGTTACGGGGGGGGGGGTTTGGTTAAATACAATTTATGTGGGTGTTTGCTTTGAGGGAAGATTGATGCTAGTGGTACTTGGGATTTTTCTAGGTCTTGGTAGCTTAATGTTGATATGAGATATGGGAGCTAAACTGCTAACAGAATGAAGAGGCTCTGTAGATAATCTCAGTGATCTGGGAGATAGAATCATCTCAGTGATGTTCGTGTCTCTTAAATAGTATAGATTCCCTTGGGACCGTACCTGAAGAATAGAGGAACTGTACCTGATGCCCTAATACATAGACAAAGATGATTAAAGACAATTATTTTTATTTTCTTACTTACATACAACTTTGGATAAAACAACTCCAATAATCTATAGCATGAAAGGGTGTACATGAACACTGGAACTCAACCATCATAAAACTGATTGCCCTAGCTGCCTGCGTCTTGCTAATATAAGATTCAAACTGGATTTCTAAAACAAGAACTTGGTAGACGACCTGGGCAGGTGACCTCTACTGCAAAATGTTGCAATACTGCTGGTATTTCCCAATCATGATACATTGACCAGTCTCCACTCCCAAGAGTTAGTTTTGTAACAAGGATTTCCCTTCTGGTTTTGAGTTCAAAAACACAAGGTTCAAATAAACCATTAATAGAGATTTGATTTTTATTGGTTGACTCAAAAAGAAACTTTTTTACTCTTGAGTAATTTTTTTTGCCACAACAACAAATATATCGACTTTTGTTAAAGGCACGTATCCCATAAAGTATTGAATTTAACTGCTAAATTCCAGACTCTATAAGACTTAACTTTAAATCTTTTTCTAATTTGAAATTTACTAAAGGGGTATGAATGAGAAATTTAGTCCTGATTTTAAGAGGTTCTAAAGGGGTATGAATAAGGGATTTGGTCTTGTATTTGAGAATTTCTAAGGGGGTATGAATGATAGATTTGGTCCTGAATTTTATACACGGGGGGGGGGGGGGGTGCTGGCCTATATGTTACATATCCCTTTCCCGTTGTAGATTGATATCCTCATCAATCAGACTAATCCCTTTCTTTAAACATTACATTTTTTAATTCTTATTGTCTAAAAGAATTGTATTATAATTCCTCAAAATTTTATAGATATATGTTCCTACAGCTTATATGGATCCTGCACCTAACACTTATAAAAATTATATAATAACAGCACTTGACATCAACTGTGTTGACACATGAATACCTGGTTCCAATTTTTTGTTTTTTATTTGAATTATAAACAATTTTATCTGTTATATATAATTCTCAATTGATCCCAGATATTTTAACAATAAAGTGTAAAATATACAAAATTATATAAAAAAATACCACTGGTACTTTTATTTAACCTAAACTTCTAATTCACTATTTGGCACTTTAATTGCTCATCACTTATTATTTTGGTATATTATTTTCACACCAATCACATTTTTCGTGTCCTTACCCTATTTACTGATTGAACTAATATAGTGTCATTTTCTAATCTATCACCTCTAAATGTTTTTGTTTCTTAAAAATTTAGCAATTTTAATATTTGCCTTGTTTCTTACACTTCTTTGAAATGGGAAGCGCGGGACTCGGAACACCTATCCCCAGCAGTTTAAGTACAAAAGTACAGCCGGTACTACACCTCTTCCATCCCATTCCCGCTCTCTTCTGCATTTGTATTGTTTTAAGCGTTATTTTTATTGTCTTATAAGTCAATCGACTGAGGTAGTATTTAAGACCTTACTTGGTAGTCGATGCATAAGTTTATAAAATTAGGATTTAGGATGTCAGGTTCTAAATCTTCATCTAGGTCTGTGACATTGGTGATGTTAGGTTTCCATATTGATATAGGTTATCATCTATGGTGTCTTCGTGGGTGTGTGGAGTTTATACCCACCGGCTAGATATTAAGTCTTCTCTAGTCTACGGTGTTCAGTTAGACAGATGAAAATGATTGTAGTACAATAGATGGCGCTATTTGAGGTGTCATTTGGGTGATAGCTGTCTGGTTGAATCAGATGTGTTTTCCGGGCATTTTTCGGTGGTTGATAAATCATGATTGGTGCTTTTCAGTTTTTGACCATGACGTATCGTCGGCCAATGTCAGAGTATGCCAAATTCTGTAATAAAAATTTCCAAGCAGAATCATGTTGTAACACATAAAATGATACTAACAATACGTAACTAAGAAGCATTATTATAACATCATAATTGCATAGCAGTAATATTATTTAAAAATTCAAAGGGATATTGAATGTATAATAATTTTTAAGTACATTCGAAGTAACATGAGGTATATGAGGTTATATAGTAATTAAGAATATTCTAATGTGTATTACACTAATACTATATCATTATGGTGACATGCAAATAAAAAAAAACACTTAACAAAAGGGTGTGGTTAAATATTGGATTACATAGAGGTCTTAATTTACTCTGGATCATAATTTTATTCAATTTTCTGAACTTCCAATGCATGATTTGTCGAAAAGTAATACAATTTTGCATCATAGCTTTTAAATCACCATGCCTTGGAATATTTTTAGTTTGGAAGTTGAGTAGTAAAATTACATAAGACGACCTCTTAATTCTCTTGCACATAAGAAAAGAAAGGAACTTCCGTACTTGTTGGAGGTCTATATTTACATAAAATTTTCTGCCAAGAGTATTCTTTATGTATAAGCCAAAAAGAAATACAGTATATTGCATCATAGCCTTTTAGCTGTTATACACCAACAATATTTCTTACAGTAGGGAAAGGATATGTGAACGTACGGGAAAAGACCTATCAATTTTCTTGTATCCCCACATCCTCCATGTTAAAATGGCTTAAATATCATCAGAAGCAGTAGTGTTTAATTGATGCATCTCTTGTGCCTCAATTATATCATTGTTTATCCTTCTTCACTTCAAGAGTTCTCCATAGTTTATTGTTAGTAGCGCTCTTATTGTTAGTGAAATAAGAAATACCATGAATATAGTGATTATAATATTATACCATGAATTTGGTGAGAATAATCCGTATTGACTCTGTATTGACTCTCCACGTATTTCATCCTTTGGTCTTCGTCAGTGAATAAGGGTATTTGCAAATCTAATGCTTCCTTTATTTTTGTTAATTGCATTGTACCTTTAATCTTTTCTATTTTTGGCCATATGGATGTTTTAGATTCTTCGTTGTTTATATTCGGAATTGTGAAAAACAAGTTTATTCCCTGAAAGTTTATTATTTTTGGGCTCATGACGTTAGTGGTGGTTGTGATTAGAGGTGTTTGCACAGTTGTTTCTTTAGTTACAAGTCTGCAGCCTTGTTTGATTGTAATAGTTCCAACCTCCTGTAACAATATTTTGGTTCGATAACTGGGGTAAATTTTTTTTTTGTATTGTTGTAGCAGGATAGGGTTCCTACCGTCTTTTTAGGTACTGTAAATAACCATAAATCGTTCCGTAAATTAATGAAAGTTACTTTTTTGGTACTTCCTATTAGGGCTTCACAAGAGTCGGGAATATTTGTTGCTGTGATTCCTTCAGGAACAGTTCTAGCATTTATGATCCTATTTTTACGTCATATATAGGTAATGTTAGTTGGTAGACCAAATTTTTAAACGATACGCATTCCTTTAATTCTTGGGCATTTGCTAGTGCGTATTTTCTCCTGTCTTGATCTATTAACATGTATTCCGCTTCTGGGATGATGTTCATGAAGGAGTTTGTCTCTTTTATGTTAATGGGGAAAGTAGATATTTTGTATAGGTCATATACGGATTGTTGATTAATTATTGGAATTGTGACTACTGCAAAAAGTTGTTTATTAATTACGGTGATATGCACCTTTAGTTTGGTATAATATAAGAACCAGTTAGCTACTTTTAGTTCTACTGGTAAGTGGAGACCAGATGTTAAGTGAGTTTTTATCTCGTTTAGAATGTTCTTTAGGTCCGAGGGATATACTAAGTCGTAAGAAAGGGATCTTCCTGTTAATTCAAATGACGCGAATTCAGATTTACTGACATCAGTAGCTAAGTTCAACAAAGACATAATAACAATGTCGAGTGACACCATTGCTAGACTGGAATCAGAGATTACTGTATCTACTTCATTTTTTAAATAATTCATTTGTTGACTGTTCTTGAGATTTTTTTGGATATGGCCTTAATTTTATCTTTTTGATAATTGACGATACTTGCTTGTATTTTTTGTACATGTAGTGTTGTATTTATGGCTGTGTTGAGCCTTTTAACATTATCTCTTAATATATTTAAATCTTCTTCGGTGGACAAACCGAATAGACGAGAAGCAAGCTCCCCATTGGGATTGAACTTGTCGATCTCTTATATTTACTCCTTCGGAAAAATACTTCAAATATGCGTGTTTTGCTCTGTTTAAGTTTTTGTATTTCTGTATTGAATAGTTCAAATAACGCTTCCAACCTTTGTCTATATAATATGAGGAATGCCTGAAGAGTTGATATTTTATGAGCATTTTCCATGGTTAATTCCGGGAGGGGATCTAATTCAGTTTTAGCTGGTTCGTTAGCTGGTATGGCCAGTCGTGCGCAAGTTTTTTTTACCGTCTATAGTCCAACATTCTCTCCAGTGATTTTCATCTTGGCATTTTTTGTCTCCATCCATACATTGTGTTCTATCATAGTCGGTGTCGACAAAAGGGATTTGCTATCTAACTTGTATTCTTCCTTTTTCTGTAGAAGTCCATATCCAATTAGTGGATCTGTATGGTTGCCTTACTGTTATTAAAATTTTATCGTTGTTATTTGGTGTCAATAGACTAGGGATAGTTTCTTTAGTAATTTCTGAAATTGAGGTGTCCAACTCTATTGGTTGTGGGTCAGTAGTCGTGGGATTTGACGTGGGGAATGTTTCTTCAACTTCTGTTTTTGGGGTATATTCAGTTTTGGCCGTTGTTTCTTTGTTTTGAGTATTGGAAGGTTGTTGTTTCATATTTCTTTGATGTACATTTTGAGGTTTCCAGTAATTTGTTAGCGGTTGCCTCTATATTGTTTTTAGTAGTAAGATGTGGAATACGGGAGGTTGTGTTGGGTTTTGTCGTTTCTGTTGTGACGTTTATTATTTTAAAGAAGTATTGACATTTGAACTTGTATTTCGGTTTGCTAGTACCATTGGTAGAATTTGATGTTACAAAGAGACTAATAACCTACGACATATCATTTAAATTAGGATAAAATTCGACTAAATTTAAGGCTGCTTATTCGATATGGACAAACTAAAAAGATGAATATTGCTGTGAGCATTTTCTCTTGAACTCAAAACTGTTTTAGGTACAAAATTTTGATATTTTAAGTAAGATTAATAACTCTTTTCTGTCTATGAAATGAATGTACCGGGAAATACTTTTGGGTTCATGAGGGGTGGGAAGGCTCCTTTTGAGTGAAATTCCTACTGCCCATACAGCTTGTGATTTTCTAATTGCTTGGACCATAGAAGGAAGATCTTTTGGAAGGAATGATTCTGTGTCGTGACACTTTGAGCCGTCTTAGTCGAGTGTTCAGTGCGCTGGGCTTGAAATCCTTTGTCTGTGTGGTCAGGGCTTCGAGTCCTGGTGTAGCTGGCTAATTTACTTGGAATAGGGGTCAACGGTGTGACACCTGTATGCTCAGCCAAGAGTCAACAAAGGTCCATATAGATAGCTCGAGAAATAAGAGGAAAAAAACAGGAAACATCGGAAGATTTGCCCCCAAGCACATTGCTCTCCCGGCCGAAGGCAAAGAATCAGGAGATTTGTAAGTGCGCTACGTAGACCATTGGCCAGCAGCCAACATGGATGCATCTCGCGCCAAATTGGACTAAAACAATACAGCAGACAATGAGCTCTTAGGCTCTTCTCTGGAAACTTAAAAGCGGTCATGTTATACTAAGTTGATGTTTTATTTACTACTCCAGCTGAATGCTAGTTGCGAATTATGCCACCTTCTTTTCCCATGAGATGCTGGGTGACAGTGGAATTTCTTGAAATATATTTCCTTTATCTCATATTTACAATTACACTTTAGAGCTACGATCTGCATAGAATTATTACTTCTGCCACCAGGTCTCCCGTCACCTCCCTGAGTTTCGTATGGACTGATATTCCCTTTTTTACTGCTATGAGTGACGCTTGGATTTTTTTTCTGTTTTTTTTTTATTATTCAGTTTTTCACTGTTATGTATGACGGTTGATTTTTTTTTCTATTTGGTGAATCAATGTTTAGAATAAATAGAAACTCCCAGTTAATGTACGGGAAAAATTTGCTGCTCGTCTTCATATTAAAATTCACTTTATTTTGCCTTAACATTCTTTTCAATTACAAAAATAACAGCGGAAGTCAAAAACAATTTAAAACACTTACAAAATTAAATTATTCACACATGGTTTATAAACAATTATTTTCCAAGTCACCATCATAATGATTAACGAAGTACGGACCAAATGACTTCAGGTACCACTCGGATGAGTGAATCGGCGCTTGTTCCAGCTTTGCATCGTTTTTGTTCTCTCTGAGCCTAATGGAATGTTGAGTTTGGCGTGTCTCAAAACCCGGAAGAAGATCACGGTGTGTTTCCGAGTCAAGGATTTTTCGACCAAAATCCACTACCAATGTATGCCTTCTCTCTATAAGGGATTCCAATTTTAGAACTTTGAGGCTCGTCTCGTATTCAACATAACCACTTCCTAATATTATTCTTCAGGCTCTTTTCTGTAATCTTTCTATTTAGTCGCTTTGGTTGATGTTCAGTGCGGTGTGCCACACTGGGCAAAAATATTCTGTGAGGGGTCTGATTAAAGATTTATAGCATACAATCATGATCTGAGTTGTCATGCAAAAAAAGCGAAGGTAGACGAAATATCTTAAACGGCGAAGGTAGGTGATTTTAGAGACAATTGACGATACGTGGGTATTCCATTTGAGGTCGTAGTCCAAGTGGGCAACTAGAATCTTTACCGATTTTACAGCATTCGGTCCATTGCATGGCGGGTCTGGAACTGGCCGTTTAAGTTAACCCTGAACAAGACAGTTTACTCCTGGCTGAGTTTGAGCTTTACTTGGTTTGATTCTTCTTCGATATTTTGCATCACCGTAAGGACTGAATCTGGCTGTATGTTCTGTGAGAGTAGTCTGGGAAGGGGTGTGGAGAGGTCATCTACGAATTTGTAGCGTTTAGTGATTTCGCGCAGAAGCTTGTTGATTACTACGAGGAAATCTAAAGGGCCTAAATTCAACCCTTGTGCTGCACCTCATGTCAGCTCCCTGAGATCAGATACGTCGCAATTCGGAAGCTGGACATTCTTTTTACGGTTCGTCAAAAAAATGCCAACCATTCGCAAGATTATTTGCCTTGCAATAAGATATGTTGCCTCGCTCATAACAACTGTGTGGTCGAGCAAGTCAAACACTTTCACAAAGTCCACGGTGATGTAGTCAATATAACTGCCGTCTTTCTCCGGATGCTGCAGGATGTCTCTAATGAGGCGGACAAGTAGTGCACAGTATTGTGGCCTGAACAGAAGCCGTATTGCCGAGGATTAAGCTGATCGCCAATATCTTCTAAGAGCCATATGAAGACAATTCCTTCCATGACTTTAGAGACGATCGATGTCTTTGAGATGGGCTTTAAATCATTTGCAGATTCTACGGCTGATTATCTCGGTACAATGGTGACAACAGCTGTTTGGAATCTTGTTGGGAAGGTGCCCTCACTCAAGAATTAGTTTACTACGGCAGTAAACGGTACCGTAAGCTCATTGCAGCATTCTTTGATCAGTTTGATCGGTAGCTCTCCTGGAAATGAGGCTGTTGACTCGTCCAGTTTTGAGAAAGCGGTCTGGATGATTTTCGCTTCAATGACTGGGATTTCAGTGATCCTTGGGAGGTTAGGAAGTGATTTAAGGACTGGGTATTTTGTACAGATTGTAGCAAAGTGATCGTTAATTTAGTTAGCGGTAAGTTTTTCTCCTTTTTCGTTTGTTAGTTCGTCGTTTTCGTGCTTTTGGCCGATAATGTTCTGAACCGTGCTATGGAACTTTTTAGGGGTTGAAGATAGAAGCATCTGTATAGTTAAGCGGCCCTGCTGCTTTCGAGTATTCTTTATATTTCTCACCACGATATTACGCAACTTATAGAATAGATATGTTTATTCACTACAATAGCTGGAGCTAGCATTAGCATGTCATGACAAAAATAATTTGTACCTTCAAAAACACTCACAGGAAAATTTAATTAAACATTATATTAATCAAACATGAAATATTAGTCATGTCAATATTATTAAATCGACGGATAAAATATGGGACAAATTATTTACGATATCTCTCAGTACTATAAGGTGACCAAGTCAGTAACTGTTGACAATTCTTTTTTATTTGTCGGAGTCTAGTAACTGGTCCTTCAGTTGGGGGGCTCTCAAGGTTGGGTAGAAGACAATAATGAGTTGGGGAATTCAAACGATTTATTCGAAATCTATATGTTAAGCCATGTTTACGACTATCAAGTGAGTCCAAATTAAGTTGTTTCAGTGCATCCTCGTATGTTGAGTAGTTTTGTCCAAGTACAATTTTTACAGCTCTTTTTTGTATCGTTTCAAGTCTATCTGTTTGATCTTTTTTCAATCCTGGATTAACAAAACAAATTGTCTGAGAATCCTTGGGGATACCACTTGGTCGTCTTGGCTTGACAAAACTTACTGTCTTCTATTATAATTTAGTTTAAGTCCTTCATAACAGAGTGCCAATAAAAAAAAAAAAAAGAAAAACTTTGGCTTGGCAATAATATGTGAAAATGTGATATAAAAAATATGTCTACATTTTATATAATATAATAGGCTAGTGGTGTCTGCATATATAATAATATCTGCTTGTATAAATATTTTGCTTCTTAAAAAAAAAGGTAAATGCTAGACTTAAAAAAGAATATTTTACTTGGTAAAAAAAAAATATATATTAGACTATTTTGCTTGTTAAAAAAAGTAGATGTTAGACTAAAAAGGGGTCTGGATATCACATTCCACTTAATTAGTTAGTGTTTCACGATTTTTTACTTTTATTTTCCCCTTAAAAGTCTGAAAATTTCCTAAAACTAAAACAGTTTCCTAAAACTGTGTGAGTTGTAATCTTTCATAATTTGACATTTATGATCGTTTAATAATACGACCATTTTTTAATCTAACAGTTCGTGGTAACGAACTGTAGTAAGGATCGACCCGGCTCAATAGTAACCAAAACTCTAAAAAGTGGAATTTTGATACCAATAGTTACGTCAAAAGAATCGCATTTTAATGATGATTTAAAATATACAAGTTTCATCAAGTTTAGTCCTACCCATCAAAAGTTATGAGCCCGAGAAAATTTGCCTTATTTAGAAAATAGGGGGAAAAAACCCTAAAAGTCATTGAATCTTAATGAAAATAACACCATCAGATTCAATATATTGGAGAACCCTATTGTTTCAAGCTCCTATCTACAAGAATGTGGAATTTTGTATTTTTTGCCAGAAGACAGATCATGGATGCGTGTTTAATTATTTTTTGGTTAGTTTTTTTTCCCATGGGTGATCGTATCGACCCAGTAGTCATAGAATATTGTGAGAGGACTCATTCTAACGGGAATTAAAAGTTCTAGTCAATAGCCTAATAACTATGTCTTTTGGGACGACTTAATTCCCCATAGACCCCAGGGGGGGACTGCAAGGTACAAACATTGACCATTGTTCACATATAGCAATGGTTATTATGAAGTGTACAGATGTTTTCAGGGGGAATTTTTTGCGTTGGGGTGGGGGTGGGTCGGGGGAGTGGGAGTGGGTTATTTGGGAGGATATTTCCATGGAGGAATTAATCATGAGGGAAAACAATTTCCATGAAGGGGGTGCAGGATTTTCTAGCATTATTAAAAAAAAACAATGAGAAAATAAATATATTTTTTTCAACTGGAAGTAATGTACAGCATTAAAGCTTAAAAATAACATAAAATATTACGTATACAAGGGATTTGTCACCTCCACAATACCTTTATGCTAAAGTATTTTTATTAATTTAAACTACTTATTCGACGGCGTTTGTGATTCGGGAGTCATTCTTAAAGATTAGGGACCAAATTCAAGCTTTAATGTAAAGAGCAAGGTATTGACGAAATTTAAATTTCGTTTTATTTATTCATGTCCGGGGAGCCAAAATCAAAACACGCATTAATTCAAAAATGTTCAGAAATTAAATAAAAAACAAGTTTTTTAACTGCAAGTAAGTAGCGAAGCGATATTAAAACTTAAAACGAACATAAATTATTCCGTGTATGAAAGGAGTTATCCCCTCCTCAACGCCTCACTCTTTACGCTAAAGTGTTTTTATGTTTTAATAAGTAGAGTTTCGACAAAGAGTCAAACTTTAGCGTAAAGAGCCAGGCGTTGAAGAGGGGACAACCCCTTTCATACAAGGAATAATTTCTGCTCGTTTTAAGTTTTATTATCGCTCTTTACTTGCAGTTAAAAAATTGTATTTTTTATTTAGTTAGACTAACAAAGGGTATAAGAACGATTAACAGGAAGCTTTGACGTTTCTAGATGAGTTTAATTGAAAACACTTTTTATTAGTAGTTTAGAAATTAGTTTAGAAACCAAAGTACAATTTAAAATTAGTAAGACTGTTTAGTACAGAAATTAGTATGAAATTACAATACACTATAGAAATCACAAACTTTAGAAATTTGAAATTAGTAGTAAAAATTAGAAACTATTTTATAGAAGCTTTAATTATATAAGTAAGAAACAATATCATAATTTTTTCAGAAAATAAAAACTACAGAAATAGTAGAAATTGGAATTAGAAGCTGGAAACTATAATATAACTATATAAGAGAAAAGAAACTAGTAGAAATTAAAAACTAGGAGTCGTTTAGAAATTAGAACTGCAAGCGCCGCTGACAGTGCAGTGTTGCCAAGTATTATTAGAAGCATGTAAACCAGGTCCAATTTTGATTGAGGAAAACTGGACTTTTAATTAGAGCTCCAAGTCTGCTGGAAATCTGCTAGCAAACTTATGAGAAGGACTCCAAATAGATTTTGCCGGAGTCAGCAAATCCTTTATTCTTAGGATAATATTTATACATCGGTTAGGGCAAGATTAGTTTGATGAACCTGGCTAGTAAAAAAAAAAAAAAAAAAAAAAAGATTGTGTGATTTTACTCTAAGCCAATGTGGATCACGAATTTCCAAAGCAAAATAAAAAGAAGAGATGAAAAAAATAACTAAAATTATACTTTGATTTCGGTCTGTAATTAACTTTATGGTTTTATTGGATAGTATTATATGGATATATGAATAATAATAATATAATAATAATAAAGGTTGAATAGTAGATGGATAACTTTCTATAATAAAGATATAAAAATAATGGCAGTTGGCTAACTCTTTTTTTATTATTATCTCTTAGATGAAATTTTCTGTTGGTTTGAAGATGAGGTTTCTGTTCTGACTTCTTCGTATTTGCTGGACGAATATATTTCAGGTGTTCACTCATATGGATAACATATTAAGTCCAGTTATTAGCGAAAAGGAATTCAGAATATTATCTTCATAACGGCTGAAGCCCTTTTTTGTAAAGCTCAGGGGTACATTCCTATTCTTAATTATGCGTTCTTCTAGGAATTTTGCTCTAAATAGTTTTATTGCTATGAGTAGTTACAATGCTTTGCCTGACAGAGACAGGTCGACAGGCAGGACAAAAACAGGAATCTTGAAAGTTTTTCTACAGGCCTTATGTACTTAGTAACTAAGAGACTGGATGTACCTTTTTACACTAACTAAGTTAAATTTTCATTTACCTGATTCAAACACTCCAATTTTTGTGACTTTGGACGCTTTTCAAAATCTGTGGAATTTATGAGATTTATTTATGTCAGTAAGTCCTTTAAGCTAAGTAAACAGCTTGAAAGTGGGACTTAAAGCACTTTTGGTTCTAGAAGAAAGGGACCGAACAGGGCCGGAACAGAAACACGGCCCTGTTTTGGTCAAAAACATTAAACCACGCTTTCTGCATAAATAACAGAAAACAAGCACCGATGAGTATCACCTCTGCTCTAGATATACCAGCTTAAGTTTACATAACACTGTCCATCTTCCAGAGAAATGTGTAATGTTTGTATATCCGAGGCTTACTAGAATGTAGCGTAGCCTCTCTCGTTTCGCCAATATGCTGCAGACCATCAGGTACAATATTTTAGAAGGATGGATTCTAGGCAATTGTAAATAGTTTCAAACAAGCAAAACCATTTCTACAACTACACAAAACCACTGAAAAACATTTTTTCTCGGACCCCAATCGATACTCCTGTACTTGACTTTCTTTGTGTAGAATATACGAAAATGACAAAACAAGACAATACTTTTGCTTGATTGAAAGTGTTCCTTTGCTTTACTGACTTAGTTGATCAATCAGTGACTTCCAGCTCTGAGTTAAGGTCTGAAGAAAAAGAAAAACGGTAAGTCGAGGTTGCCATATTAAGGTAAAAAAATAATCAAAAGAGAAAACAACTGAAGAAGAGAAATCAACACAACAAAATAGGAGCGAAAAAACAACATAAAAGAAAAAACAGCAACAACTTAATTCATTTGATAAATCGCTGACTTCGCTTAAACTGAATAAGACTATCCCTCCCCCTTTTTTTCTCTTTCTACTTTTTACCCTCTTTCTTTCTGTTTCTTTTTTTGAATCTCTACCTTTTTTGCATCTCTATATACCCCTCTTATCAAATTATTTTTGCTTTTTGTTGTTTCGCTGTCGATCTCTAAAAAGTAATCAATTTGTGGGAAAAAGAGAAAAGATTTTGGGGGCAGGACTCGTGTAATTACTTGCTCTTCTTTCCGACCAAGTATGTACACATGCTCAATTCAAACATGTACGCTACGACCAGAGTTATTTGTGCAATCTTAGAGACTTATCAAACAGAAACTGGGATCACTGTCCCCGAAGTGCTCAAATGGTATATGCCTGAGAGTAAGTATTTTTTAAATGACTGCACTCCTTACTTATAATTCGTTACTCCCGAACTGTTTGATAATCATAGAGAGAGAATAAAGTACTTGGTTTGCTTATTCCTGTAACACTGTAATTCAATCTTACGATGTACACACAATACACGTACATCTTTAATATACATACTCAAACACAAAAGACGTTGAATTAGAGTGAGAAGTATTTTTGAAGAACTTTGACTTTATTGTAAAAAGTGACAGTTGAAGAAGGAGCATCCCCTTTCATATATGTAATGATTTTTGTTCGTTTTAAGTTTCAATGCTGCAGCTTACTTTCAGCCAAAATTTTAATTTTTTTAAATTTAATGTGAAAGTCTTCAAATTAAATAGGACCAAAGTCAGTCATAGATTTCTTGCTCACAAAGTCCTAAAATAATACAAATGGATACAACAAGGACTAAGAGGACAAAAGTGAGTCTTACCTGGGCCCAAGAACGGTGCCTGAAGCGATCTTGTGTTGGTGTTGACACAAATATTGACACAGAACCTATCACAAATATACGTATAAGATTAGCAGCCAAAAAAGAAAGATTAGCACAAAAACGTGTGCTAATCTTTTATCGAATGAGTTTATCGAATGAGTTTAATCTGTCTTTAATTTTCTTTCTCATCCCTCTCTCCTTCCCCGCTCCCTCTTTCTACTCTTCTTTTTCTCTCCTGCCCTCCCTCTCTCTCTTCTCTTTCCTTTCTGTCCTCTCTTTCTCCTGTTTCTTAACAGTAAGCCAATGCAGACCGAATATTCTGGTCAAGTTTTCTCTATAAGTTCTACTTAATTATTTTAATCTTTAATCAATCATTTCATTTTTTTAATCGTTCACTTTACTTCTTACTTAATTTACTTATCGACTTCTTGAACCTGCGTACAAGAAGTCAACAAGATTATGGAATAATTATATAAACAAGTTAAATAATTAAATCAAATTATGTCGTATATTCCGCTAGGGGGGGGGAGAGGGGAGGAGAGCAATGGCCATGTGAAAAGGAAGTCACTCTGGGGCCTAAGATCGCGTGTATTTGCTCCTTTTTGTCCTTGGTCTCTAACATACCGTATGTTAAAATGTTTAAGTTCTTTCATTTACGGATATTTATATATTACTAGTTGGTGGGGGCGCTTCGTGCCCCCCCAAGCCCCCCCGCGCGCGTAAGTCGTTACGCGCCATATTAGTTACGCACCATTGTAGCTGTGTCCCTATGTCCCACCTGTGAATCGACCATTCCCTGAGTCGCCATCGTCATTTATATATCCCCCTGTGCACCCCGGCGTCCCCTTTGTAGTTATGTCCCTGTGTCCCGGTCGTCGTCATTTATACTCCCTGTGTCCCGGTGCTTTGTTGATTGCTAATCGAACATTCCTTTTGTCCCGGTCGCTTTCTCTTTGAGTGTCGTCATTTATTTAGATTGTTTCTCCTTTATTTTTCAGTTTTTTTCCTTTTTTTAGTTTTTTTTCTTTTTTAGTTCTTTTAGTTTTTACCTTTTTTAGTTTTTTTTAGTTTTTTAGATGAAAATTTTTTTTAGTTTTTTTCCTTTTTTTCTTTTTAGTTTTTTATTGGTTTTTACCTTTTTTTTAGCTTTTTTAGTTTTTTTCGTTTTTTCTTTTTACTTTTTTTTTAGTTTTTATCTTTTTTATTTTATTTATTTTTATTCTTAATTTTATTAGTTTTCTTTTTCTCTTCTATTTTTCAGTTTTTTCCTTTTTTTTAAGTTTTTTTTTTAGTTTTTAGTTTTTTTAGTTTTTTTCTCCTTTTTTTCTTTTTAGTTTTTTATTGGTTTTTACCTTTTTTTTCTAGCTTTTTTAGTTTTTTTCGTTTTTTCTTTTTACTTTTTTTTTAGTTTTTATCTTTTTTATTTTTTTTTATTTTATTTTTAATTTTATTCATTTATATATCCCCCTGTGCACCCCGGTGTCCCCTTTGTAGTTATGTCCCTGTGTCCCGGTCGTCGTCATTTATACTCCCTGTGTCCCGGTGCTTTGTTGATTGCTAATCGAACATTCCTTTTGTCCCGGTCGCTTTCTCTTTGAGTGTCGTCATTTATTTAGATTGTTTCTCATTTATTTTTCAGTTTTTTTCCTTTTTTTAGTTTTTTTTTCTTTTTTAGTTCTTTTAGTTTTTACCTTTTTTAGTTTTTTTTAGTTTTTTAGATGAAAATTTTTTTTAGTTTTTTTCCTTTTTTTCTTTTTAGTTTTTTTTTGGTTTTTACCTTTTTTTAGCTTTTTTAGTTTTTTTCGTTTTTTCTTTTTACTTTTTTTCTTAGTTTTTATCTTTTTTATTTTTTTATATTTTTATTCTTAATTTTATTAGTTTTCTTTTTCTCTTCTATTTTTCAGTTTTTTCCTTTTTTTTAAGTTTTTTTTTTAGTTTTTAGTTTTTTTAGTTTTTTTTTCCTTTTTTCTTTTTAGTTTTTTATTGGTTTTTACCTTTTTTTTTAGCTTTTTTATTTTTTTTATTTTATTCTTAATTTTATTAGTTTTCTTTTTCTCTTCTATTTTTCAGTTTTTTCCTTTTTTTAAGTTTTTTTTTAGTTTTTAGTTTTTTTTAGTTTTTTAGTTTTTTTTAGCTTTTTTATTTGTTTTATTAGTTTTTAGTTTTTTTTGTAGTTTTTGCCTTTTTTTAGTTTTTTCAGTTTTTTTTTTAGTTTTTAGTTTTTTACCTTTTTTGTGGATCGTCACCTGACGTCACCTGATCCACGATCCACAGATCCACAGACAACTTATTTTTATATATATAGATTATTAATTTATTGTATTGCTTATAAATTGTGTTGTTTTTGCTATTTATCCCTATTTAAAGAAAATTTCCTTATTAACACGTGAATATAAACAGCCGATTTTGTGCTGCTCAATTGTGAAGGAACCCAAATTACAAAAATTTGCCCTTTTGGTAAAACTAAAGGAATAGGCCCTTGTGAAAAGTACAATCATTCCATAATTTTTTTTGGGAATATTCTTATGAACGTTGAAAGTGAAGAGCCAACCCAATGCCTTACTTCTATAATCTTAAAACTGTAAAAAGTAGAAACTACTTGGTATTTTGAGAGGCTTAAATACATTCTGACGTTTGGTTTTTGAAATCGAGGCAAGTTCATTCTGTAAGAGCCCAATCCGTATGAACCCACTCATGCATAGGCACTGGCCTTGGAAGGGAGTGTCCAGGTGTCCAGAGTTGCCACCAAAAAATCGCTTGTAAAGTTTGTGCTCCATATACAAAGCTTGAAAAGATTATCAACCCGCATAGATTTACTTTAAGTGTATTAGGCTCAGGTTAGAGTCACAATCCAGTCCCTTTCCCGAGTTTTGTATTATCCAATTTTCTTTGTAGAGCTTCTCATGTTTTAAGAGGCATTAAAGGAAGAATATCTGTACACAACTATAACAATTATTCCGTATATGAGGGGGGCTCCTCAATACCTCGCTATTCTCGCTAATGTATCTTAAAACTACAACAGGCAATTCCAACCCCGCTGAAAATGTCCTCTAGAACGTCTCCACATGTTAAATTTAGTCGGCAAAGATAAAGTAAGACAAATAAAAAGAATTTCACATTGGAATTCTGTCAAATTTCCCCAGAGTAATATTTTTCCTAGAAAATTCATCTCCAAAAACTTTCCTCATCGTAAAGATTGGCTATCGACAAAATGCTCGACAAAATGGCTATCTCAAAATTTTGATCGGGTGGCTTTCGAAAAAAAGGGGCATGGGAGGGGGGCTAGCTGCCCTCCAAACTTTTATACACCTAAAAAGGGCACTAGAAATTTGATTTCCGATCAACTGAGCCCTCTCTTGATCCTTTAGCATCACTGGTTCGATACGGTTACACTTGGAGAAAACAAACAAATAGGCTCATATTTTGAAGTAAGGCCTGGTAACAGTAAAAGCATTCAAATCTTCACGTTCAAAAGGTTAATCTTTACTGTAGTGTTTTCCCCACTATAGAAAGGTTTGATAGGATGTATTACCGTAGAGCTCGCCCCACCTTGACGACAAACTTTGTCGAATGACCTCCATCTGTCTTTATATATCTCCCTCTCCTTTTCATCTCCCTCCTCCATTTTATTTCCATATTCTCTCTTTCTCCCATATTTATTCCATATTCCCGATACAGGCCGAATATTCAGTTCAAGTTTTCTCTTGAAGTTGTGCTTTAAAAATGTGATGCAAATTGTATGTTACTAAGAGGCGTGAGCTCTGTAAGTCTAAGTTTTTAAGCTATATCTTTTCAAAAACATATTTAAAAAACTAACACCTCTTGCGCTTTCACTTGTGAAATAAACGTTATAAATTTTGAATAAACAAAAAAAAATAAGGGCGGAAATATTCGTATCCTTCCAAATCTTTAAAATTTCCGAAAATAATCTTATTTATCTTTGTGCAATTTCTTAAAAAAGTTTTTTTTGTAATATTTAAAAAAAGGGCATTTAAAAATTAAGAGCACATTTTATACGATGTGCGTCGACTCCTCAAATAAATAAACAGAAATAGAAAGAGAGCCAATCTTATGGCTCTCATTTTTATCAAACAAAAATTTCGAAATTTCAAGTGTGGTCAGTTCAAGCACACTTTAAAACAACAGCTTGGCACCATTAAAAACCGTCTTCCAGCGATTAAAGTGGCTCCTCAGCCTCAAATGGCGCACCAGTTTTTTTTTCTTTTTGTGCAGTGTTTAAAGGATGGCATTCAAAATTTTAAGGGGTTTGCGATTTTAAAATTTTGAAGTTGTTTCCCCAGTGCACTCAATCTGCTTTTGGAATTAGCAATGAACAGCCCGTTTATCCTAGGCTTAACTATACTTACCAAATGTTCAGTTTTATGTTCAGATATAAAGTTCAAACTTGACTGCCATATCCAATTCATCTTTAGTTTTTAAATTGGAAATCTTTAAAGAACTAAGGACACTAAAATGGAAACATTTTTAGCCCCTTGTACCCTTAGGTCTCTATATATACTGGAAAACGTGAACTGCCAACATCTTTTTGAGGGTCATTCATAAATTATGAGGCTTTTAGGACAAAACCGAAGAAATTAATCGGTTTAATTTGACAGATAATTAAATTTGACATTGCTCTTCTTTCGTGAAAAAAAAAATAAATCAAATATCATCAATCTGTTGATTCGTAAATATGGATACACCTTCAAAGGAAAACTACTCCTTAAGGTGGATCTCCGAGGTTTGAAGCAAATTCTATTTCCTATAGCATTGAAATACGCAACGAGATTCTCCTTTCTCATTGGCTTAATTGCTCTCTTGAGGGTTGTACCAGAATATTTAAATACTGTTGAATATTACGACCGGATTTAAAGGGAATTTAATTTTTTTTTACATGTCTAATTGGTAACAGCTGACCATTGAAATTTGGTTGGTTACAAGTCAGATAACAGTTTAGCATTTGAATTTTCACAATGGGCAGGAAAAAAATAAGAACAAATAAAGGATGGGAAAACCTGAGACATTGGTAACTTCTATTCCAACGTTATTGTAGATTATATTACTTTTATTCATGTACAAGTTACATTTTCAAACAGTTCGTGGTAACGAACTGTAGTAAGGAGCGAAGGGGCTCAATAGTAACCAAAACTCTAAAAAACGAAGTTTTGATACAAATAGTTACATCAAAAGAATTGCATTTTAATGCTGATTTAAAATATATAAGTTTCATCAAGTTTAGTCTTACCGGTCAAAAGTTACGAGCCTGAGAAAATGTGCCTTATTTTAGAAAATAGGCGGAAATATCCTCTAAAAGTCACATAATCTTAACAAAATCACACTATCAGAGTCAGCGTATCCGAGAACCCTACAGTAGAAGTTTCAAGCCCCTATCATAAAAAAAGGTGGAATTTTGTATTTTTGCCAGAAGACAGATAACGGGTGCGTATTTTTTGTTTTTTCCTCAGGGGTGATTGTATCGACCTAGTTGTCCTAGAATGTCGCAAGAGGGTTCATTCTAACGTAAATTAAAAGTTCCAGTGTCCTTTTTAAGTGACCAAAAAACTGGAGGGCACCAAGGCCCCCTCCAACGCACATTTTTCTCCAAGCTCACCGGATCAAAATTTTGAGATAACCATTCTGTTTAACTCAGTCAAAAACCTAATAAATATGTCTTTGGGGATGACTAAATTCACCTCAGTTCCCGGGGGAGGGGCGGCAACTTATAAACTTAGACCATTGTTTACACATAGTAGTTGTTAATTATGAAGTGTACAGACGTTTTCAGGGGGGACTTTTTTGTGTTGGGGTTAGGGTGGGTCGGGGGGGGGGCAGGTTACGTGGGAGGATCTTTCTATGGAGGAATTTTTCATGAGGGAAGAGAATTTCCATGAAGGGGTCGCAGGATTTTCTAGCATCATTTATAAAAAGACAATGAGAAAATGTCTTTTTTTCAACAGGAAGTAATGATCAACATTAAAACTTAAAACAAGCATAAAAAATTACTTAAATAAGGGGGTTTGTCTCTTCCACAATACCTTGCTCTTTACGCTAAAGTATTTTTAGTAACTTCAATTAGTTATTCTACGGCCTTTGTGATTCAAGGGTCATTCTGAAAGATTTGGGACAAAATTCAAGCTTTAGTGTAAAAAACGAGGTATTAACGAGGGGGCAAACTCCCTCATATACGTAATAAAAATACACACATATATAAGTTCGTTACATAAGCTAATTCGTAAGGTACGTATGTTTATTACTAACAAAAACATTTGTAAAAATAAAATAAAAAAAATTTAGTTGTATTTTTAAGTAACCAAACATTTGGAGGTAACTAGGCCTCCTTTCCCACCCCCTTTTTTTTTAGCAAAATCGTGCGATCAAAACTATGAGAAAGCCATTTAGCTTGTAATTAACATAAAATTGCTTCTCAAAACTAAACATCCGTAAGATATATGGGTAGATTATAGCAAAATATATCGTGCAAAGAGTACATTCCGGCAGAATATGCTTCAATCTTTTGAGGATGCCAACTCCACGTGCAACTTTGGTGGAGATAATGTCGCTATGATGCTTCCACGATAGATTTGAATCAATATGGAAGCCGAGGTACCGCAGTGATTTAACTTGTAAAATAGGCTTTTCACCTAATAGAACTTTACTACTTACATCAGCAGAATCACCCACTCTACAGAATGTCAGTAAGAATTTTTCTTTACATTCACACACAGCAAACTTAAACTTGTAAACATCTCTAATCTTTTGAGAGTAATACGAGCTTTTACTATTAAATCATCTGCGGATTTTGCAAATACTGTTAGCAATATATGTATCCTTTAGATAAACGCGCATCTTGTTCACATAAACTGAATAAAGCACAGACATTTTGCTATTTATAATGTTAGATATTGTCGTATGAGTGTCTACACCAGGTAACTTTACTCCATGAAATACAAGGCTATCAAGCATGGACTCCTGATCATAATTATCAAGCTTTTTTTCTATTCGACCGATTCTCTCCTCCAAATTTTCAATTTGAAATTTCGAGCGTGATTGAATCATAAACCTGGCTGATTATCAGTTCAGTACCTTCTTTGTTCAATGAATTTGGGTCATTGGGTCATTGGACGGTTAATTCGAAAAAATTAGGTATTTTTAAGTTACGAAGGAGTGATCGAATCTTAATGAAATCTCATATTTAGAAGGATCTTGCAACTCAGATCTTTTATTTTAGATCTGGCTGAATCCAGTTTCATTGAGAGGAGTTGTGGGGCGGGGGGACCGGAAATCTTGGAAAACGCTTAGAGTGGGAAGGTCACGATGAAATTTGGTGGGAAGAATAAGCACACATCCAAGATACGTGACTGACATAACTGGACCGGATCCACACTCTTTGGGAGAGTTGGGGGGGAGGGTAATTCTGAAAAATGAGTATTTGTAATTTATGAACTGGTGATCAGATCTTAATGAAACTTGATATTTAGAAGGATCTTGTGCTTCAGCACTCTTATTACGAATCCCGACCAGATCCGGTGACAGTAGGTGGAGTTGGAGGGGGAAACCGAAGATCTTGGAAAATGATTAGAGTGAAGAGATCGGGATGAAACTTGGTGGGTAGAATAAGCAAATATCGTAGATACGTGATTGACGTAACCGGACTGGATCCGCTCTCTTTGGGGGAGTTAGGGGAGTCTAGTGCTTTGGCGAGTTCGGTGCTTCTGGACGTGCTAGGACAATAAAGATTGGCAGGCATGTCAGGGACCTGCACAAACTGACTTGTTAAAGTCGTTTTTCCCGATTTGACCATCTGGGGGGCTGAAGGGAGAGGAAAAATTAAAAAAAATGAGGTATGTTTAACTTACCAGTGGGTGATCAGATCTTAATGAAATTTGATATTTAGAAGGACCTGGTGTCTTAGAGCTCTTATTTTAAATCCCGACCGGCATTAATTATCTGATTTTCCTTTTCAATCAATCCATTGATTCTTAGAATTTTGCTAGAGCTCATACCATATGAGCTCTTGGCTCTTCCAACCTCGTCATAAGTGCCATATGAACTCTTAGCTCTTGTTTTTTCAGGAAGAAAAACTTGCCCGAACAAGAAAGTTTACCAGAACAAGAAAAATTTCCAGTGTCTCCAAATTGTTCCAGCCTTTCCGAAACTCCGAATCCGGCTTTAACTATTATAGATGATTCTACGGTTAGTAAAAATGCGGCATCTGGTAGCACTTGCGATTTTTGTTCGCCAGGAGAACACTTTGGAATCGATTTGTCTGGAATTCCAAATGTAAATTGTATAGTCAACTTGCGTCATCTGCTTAGTGAGTTTATAGAAGCAATAAAACATCAGTTCAATTGCAAGGACGGGAAATCAAAGCTTCGCGTGAAAGAAATTAAAAACACTGGACTCCAAACAAAGCTCTTCATTATCTGCCAAGACTGTGGCTGGAAAAAATCGAGTAGAAGGTGAGTCGGAAGCCCCCCTCACTACTGTAAAAGAATACCTAACAAATTTCAGTGAACAGATATTAGGTAACAAAAAAGAGAAGATCAGCAATTTACAAGGCAACGTGAACGTGAAAGCTGTATGGGGTATCATGGGGACCGGAGGAGGCTACGCATCTTTGAACGAATTATTAAGTGTATTGGGAATAAAAAATATGAATCCGAAAACGTTTATGAATTTAGAACGCTTAGTTGGTAACGCATGGATGGATGCACTATCAGATGTCTTAGAAGAAAATGGTCGTGAATCCCTGAAATTAGCCATTCATGAGGACAGGTTTATCAACGATTTTTTCTGGACTAAGGTCATCTGTGATGGTGGCTGGAATAAACGCAGCAAAGGACACGATTATACTGCAAAAGGTTGTGTTGGGGTAATCATTGATGCCTTTACGAAAAAATTATTATATGTATGAATAAGAAATAAATATTGTTACCTCTGCTTCAGCTCAAAGAAGGCAAACCAGAAAGTGAAAGATCATGTTTGCTCTATGAACTACAATGGTCCGTCAAAGAGCATGGAAACCGACATTCTTGTTGAAGGTTTTCGCCAAAGTGAAGCCATGCATAACCTTCAGTATTTACAATACATCGGAGACGGTGATTCTAGTGTTTTTTACAAGCTAAGACAAAGTGTTTCATACGGATCATGTATCCAAAAAGAAGAATGTGCCAATCACGTGACCAAGAACTATACAAAATACCTCCATAATGTTGTGAAGACAAAAAAAGGGATGCACAGCAAATTTCTTTCAAATGACATAATTCTAAAGCTAACCAAAAATCTACGAGGTGCAATAAAAAAGAACTCGGCTGATGGTGGGTCTGCCGAAAATCTAAGACAACTCTTACGAAGAGGCCCAGAGCATGTGTTTGGTAATCACAAACAGTGTGATTCTGGCTGTGCCAAAAAGAATGGGGTCTTAGAAACTGTGGAGAACCGCTATAATAACCTTCCGAAAACTATTTTGGAGGATGTAAAAACAAACTGGCGTGGAAAATATTTGTAAAAAAGCGGACTTATTAAGAAACCATGCGACGACCAATCTTGCCGAGAATTATATGTCTGTTGCAGTGAAATTCGTCGGCGGAAAACAAATAAGCCGCTCGAAACGTTGGTCATACCATGCTAGGATAAGTGGAGCAAGCCTATCCTACTCCTTGGGCCCGAAATGGCAATCTTCTACATGGAAAAAAGCATTTGGCTACAGTCCTTGCAAAATAACAAAAGAATACACGGTGAAAACTTCTAATCTTCGGAAACGGACAAAAACAAATCAGAAAAGATATTACGCAACCATGGGTGGGAGATATCTGGCCAAAAAGAAAGAGAATCAGAGTTTGCCTAAAGGCGATCAAAATTACGGACCAAATTGCAACAAGCCTGATATGAATCCAGAGGAATTTGAAATCGCAAAGGCTGATTATGTTGCAAAAAATATGAATCTGGATGGAGCCCAACTGCAGGAGATCTACGTAAACACAAAGGGGCAAAATGATAACTGGATATTTGAGAGGAGCAAAAGGATTACTGTCACCTATTTTCATAGAATAGCTTCTCGCAAAAAAATACTCCAACCGCACCCATAGTCAAGAATATCCGAATTAATCCTAATTTCAAATCTATTCCAATGATTAGGGGAATTCAACTGGAGGCTATTGCACTGACGGCGAACGAGCAGAGAGAGGGAGTATCATTAATAAAAGGAGATTAAATGGGACTACTCATTCATCCAAATATCCAGTTACTTGGAGCTTCTCTTGATGGTCGCTTAGAAAACGGCACACCAGTTGAAGTGAAGACTGTCCATAATATTCCCAAAGGAATGACCATAAGGGAAGTGGCATCCCAAAAAGGATTGGTAAAGAACTTTTTCCTATGGTCACACAATTCAAAATTGGAGTTAAAGAAAAATCACAAATACTATGCTCAAATTCAAGGTCAGCTAGAAATCACCAATCAAGAAGAATGTCACTTGGTGGTATATCACCATGAGCATGATGTGGAAATTTTAACTATTCCGAGATCAAAAGAGTATTTTTTGTCCAAATTACCAAAGCTTCAGGAGTTTTGGAGCGATTACTTCCGGAGATATTAGACTCGCGATTGATTAGGAACATGTCACTTAGAGAGCCTGCCTTAGTCCGGGCTGCAGCAAATCGCGGAATGAAACGGACTTTGTAGCCAGAAGACAGTGGATGTGAGAAAATTACTTGGTCCGACACTGAAAGTGAATATTGAAAGTGGATTTTCAATTAACATGTGAAGAGCATTGACATGCGAATAGTATAGAGATTGTTTAGGGGTCATAATGTATTAGTAGCAGTATTGTTAACCTTAACCTATTAGGGTTGTTTGAATAGTAGACTATTATAGGTTAACTATTAGTGTTGGTGAATAGCATATAAATATTAGTAAGTAAATTCTATTTGAGAAATTTTAGCATTCTGTCGAAGTCCAAACCATGTTGATAAATAAACTCTAATTACGTTGAGATTTAGTTGCTACTTTAGGCACTTCCAGGTAAGCTAGGACAGCTAAATTTGGCAGGCGTATCAGAGAGCGGACCAGATTAAATTGGAAATAGTCATTTTCCCGATCTGACCATTGGGAGGGGGTGGGGGCCGGTTAATTCGGAAAAATAATATTTTTTCGGGGGCCGGTAATATTTCAGAAAAATTTCGGTTAATAGAAAAATGAAATATTTTTAGCTTATGAACGGGTGACAGGATCTTAACAAAATTTGATGTTTGGAAAAATGTCGCGTCTCAGAGCTCTTATTTCAAATCCCAACTGGATCCTGTGACATTGGGGGAACTGAGGGGGGAACCTAAAATCTTGGAAAACGCTTAGAGTCGAGGGATCAGGATGAAACCTGATGGGAAAAGTAAGCACAAGTCCTTGATACGCAATTGACATAACTACAACGGATCCGCTCTCGTTGGGGGGGGGGGGGGTTAATTCTGAAAAAATTGAAAAAATGAGGTATTTTTAACTTAGGAAAGAGTCATCAGACCCCAATGAAATTTGATGTTTGGAAGGATAACGTGTCTCATAGCTCTTATTTTAAATCCCGACCGGATCCGGAGACATTGGGGGAGAAATGGGAGGGGGAACCTAAAATCATGGAAAACGCTTAGAGTGGAGGGATCGGGATGAAACCTGGTGGTAAAAATAATCGTAAGTCCTAGATATGAGATTGACATAACTGGAACGGATCTGCTCTCTTCGGGGGAGTTGGGAGGAGGATGGTTAATTCTGAAAAATTAAAAAATAAGGTATTTTCGAGTGACGAAGGAGAGATTAGATCTTATAGAAATTTGATATTTGGAAGGATATCACGTCTCAGAGCTCTTATTTTAAGTCCCGACCGGATCCGCTGAAGAGGAAGTTGGGGGGGACCTAAAATCTTGGAAAATGCTTAGAGTACAGGGGTCGGGATGAAACTTGGTGGTAAAACTACGTACAAGTCCTAGAAACGGGATTGACATAACTGGAACAGATCCGTTCTCTTTGGGGGAGTTGGGGAGGGAGGGTTAATTCTAAAAAATAGAAAAATTAGGTATTTTAACTTATGAAAGAGTGATCGTACCTTTATGAAATTTCATATTTCGAAGGACCTCGAAACTCAGATCTCTCATTTTAAATCCCTACCAGATTCAGTGTCATTAGGGGGGGCGGCATTACTGGTACGGATCCGTTCTCTTTGAGGGAGCTAGAAGTTGTTAATTTGGAAAAATTAGAAAAATTGAGGGGTTTTTGACTTAAGAATGGGTGACCAGACCTTAATAAAATTTTATAATTGGAAGAAACTCAGGTCTCAGAGCTTTTCTTTCAAATCCCGACCAGATCTTTTGACATTGGGGGGGGGGGAATTGGAGGGGGAAACTGGAAATCTTGGAAAACGCTTATAAACGGCGTAGATACGTAATTGACGTAACTGGACTGGATCCGTTTTCTTTGGGGGAGTTAGGTGGTGTGGTTCAGTGCTTTGGTGAATTTAGTGCTTCTGGACGTACTAGGACGATAAAAATTGGTAGACATGTCAGGGAGCTGCACTAATTGACTTGTTACAGTTGTTTTCCACGATTCGACCATCTGGAGGGCTGAAGGGAGAGGAAAAATTGAGGTATTTTTAACTTACGAGTGGGCAATCGGATCTTAATGAATTCTGATATTTAGAAGTACCTTGTATCTCAAAGCTCTTATTTTAAATCCCGACCAGCATTAAGCCTCTGATTTTTCTTTTAAAGCAATCTATTGATTCTTAGAATTTTGCTAGAGCTCATATCATATGAGCTCTTGGCTCTTCTTGACCTTGTCACAAGTGCCATATGAGCTCTTAGCTCTTGTTTTTGATGAATAGTATATAAATATATGTAGTTTCAAAAATTTATTAAATACCCCTAAGGGGTTTCCTTCCTCCCTTACCTGTATTTATGACCCCAGGGCAAGGGTGTCTAATGTTTATTATGTACCTTCAGGAACATATCACTTTAAATTACATTAATTTAATAAGTATATGCATTACTCCGTAAAGCAAAGTATATGATTACGCCGGTTCCAAACCGGGGTAATCAGTCATTTATGAACGAGCTTATAAATCATCAACTATATGAGATGATGGGGAAAAACCAAAATATTCTAAGATACGGCACTATTAGGAATAAAATGAGATCCCGTGGAACTAAAATGGACGAATATCCTACAACTTTAGATTTAAAAAAAATAATGTTCGTATATTTTATAGGCCGACAATCGGCGTTTCTTTACTTTTAAGAGCCAATAATGTCTAAAATAATGTGTTTTAAAGAATAACGTTCTTTTTAAAAATAATATTCATACATTTTATAGGCCTACAATCGATGTTTCTTTACTTTTAAAGGCCAATAATGTTTAAAATAATGTGTTTTTAAGAATAATGTTCTTTTTAAAAATAATGTTCATACATTTTATAGGCCTACAATCAGTGTTTCTTTACTTTTAAAGGCCAATAATGTTTAAAATAATGTGTTTTTAAGAATAATGTTCTTTTTTAAAAATAATGATCATACAATTTATAGGTCTACAATCGGTGTTTCTTTACTTTTAAAGGCCAATAATGTTTAAAATGATGTGTTTTTAAGAATAATATTCTTTTTAAAAATAATGTTCATACATTTTATAGGCCTACAATCGGTGTTTCTTTACTTGTAAAGCCAAACTGTTATCTGCTTTGTAACCTAACAAATTCCAATTCGTATGGTGTTAAAATGATATTGCCTCAAGGTGTTGTTGCCAATTATACATGTTTTCAACTTCCTTTTAAATCTGGTCTTAATGCTAAGGAGATGTCAACATTCTTAATGATATTCTGGCAAACCCCTCAAGGAGTGCTTAAGCCAATGAGAAAGGAGGAAATCTTGAATACTAAGAATTATTGCTAAAAATCATCTGTTATAACTACAAACTTAACAATCTTTGGGATTATTTGTCGGTATAAGATCTACAAAACGACACAAAAATCAAGGCTATATGATTAGTACAACCCTTTTAAACAGTAAAGGAAGAATATCTTAAATGGCAAATTTTAAAGGAAACTGATGATAATAAAAAAAAAATTCACGGCCAAAATTTTTGAAATCTTGTGGCAAATGGAGAGGCCACTTTACAATTCTCTACGATTTCTAAAAGTAATTTTATTGCTACTTTTAAAAATTAGAGGTGTCCCCACTAATTAATTTTTTATGAAGCTCTAAAGAAAAAAAATGCAAATTTGTTCGGCCTATTCATGTCAAAGCTTTCAATGAAGCCACAGTAATTTTTTCATCAAAGAATCTGCTCGTGTCTGTTGTTAATACGCATTTCACTGCTATAGGAAAATAGCATTGGCTTCAAACCTCGGAGATCCACCTTAAGATGTGGGTGCCACCACACACTCTGCTGGATGCCACCCATATTTGCTTTTTCTTTAACTTGGTAACCACTGCTACCAAAAATTGCATAGCTACGTTTTGTTCTTTTTCGTTAACTGAATTCTTTATCCTTCCTGATCTTTTAAAGATATATAGGATTTGAACATTTGTTTTTAAAGAATTAAAACAAATTACTGGTTTAACTTAAAGTAATATTCTTCCCCAAAAATGTCTTTCACTTCTATATTCATTCAGTGTTTCCGACGAATGTACTAAACAACCTCACTCTTGTATCTCTTGGACTTTCAATCTCTGCATAATTTCTGGGAGGCATTGTGTGTTTCTGGGTCCCTTTCCTTCCATCCACAAATTTGAGAGCCCTAATTTGTCAAGAGATTTCTTGATTTGCTGAGTCCAAGTAGTTTTCCTATTAATTCGAAGCAAATTATTATATGCGTGTTTAGGGCATCGGTCCTCAGAAAGTTGGGTTAATATAGGCTAAAACTTAAATACTTGATAAAGCCGGTGTAGTTTCAGTGAGAAGATGCTGAAGAATCCTTTGATTAGCCGTTTACGTGTAGTCTGGTGCAGCCCGAAAAGTCTTTTGTAGTATCTAAACTGGACTGATTCTAGCTTATCCGCGGCCTCCAGGCCCCATAGATCAGCTCCGTAATGGATAACCGGTTTAATTTTCGAATCAAATATTTGCTTCAACATTTTTAATGACTTTGACTTTTTCACCAGGTCATTACGTAATATTGCACCCACTGCTGCTGTCCCTCGCATTGACATTTTGCTCAAATGTTCCTTCCAACTGCAGTTAGGTGTCAGGGTAAATCCCAGATATTTCGCCTTTTCCACTCTTGTCCTTTGAACCGAAATTTCTCATTCTCAACTAAATTCCTTTTTCCTCCTTTATTATAGATCATTATCTCCGTCTTCCTGAGGTTTAGACGTACTTTCTTTGATTCAAGGTATTCTGCCATCTGGTCAATTAAAATTTGTAGTTCACGAGCTGTTTTCGCTACTACTGAAATGTCGTCGGCGAGCAGCAGAGCCAAAATCGTTCTGTTGCCGAGCTTAACGGTTGGGGCCCTTCTTTTCTCTAAGAATTCTACAATGTCGTTTACGAATATTCCGAATAGCCGAGGTGACAGGGCGCTTCCTTGTATCACACCTCTTCAAATATTCTTGAAACTCCTTTTCCAAACACTCTAACGACTGCTTTAGTACTTTCATACATATTAGCTACCAGCTGTGCAAATTGACCTGGTAGTCCAATTTTAACTAATTCCATTATCAGAAATTCCCTATCCACGCTATACGATATATAATGGCATTTAACAGGTCTCTGACCACCAATAAGCTCATACAATAGCTCAGGTACGTGTTTCTGCCGTCAAGGCATAGTGCATATTTTACAGTCACACTAAGGAATGGTGAAATGCAAACAATAAGCGAATTGAATACAATGCACTCCTTACCCTAACAACCTTGAGGGAGGGGGGTATCATCCCCAGATGCATAGTTTTCGGACCTTAAAAAATGCAGAAGAAAACGGTTTTCTTAAATTTTTATCATGTCTTTGGGGGATAAGGGACAAGGGGCTGCTTGCCCTCTAATCACTTTTGGATCTTAAAAAGGACATTAGAACTTAATTTGTAATAAAATTATTCAGGTCTGAAGTTTCCTTAAATAGGAAACTTCTAGAAAACAGGAACAATTCCTTCCATATGAAGAGCCTTGATGAAAAACAAAAAATAAACAAACAATACACCGAGCTCAGTTTGCTCTTTTCTTAGGCAATGCCATGAGCTACTACATTTCTTTTTATCTTATATAGTATCATCAAACACAAAAGTACATCCTGTATTTGCTGTTACTAAAGTTGAGTGTCTATAGGATTTTCTTCTAGATTTTATAGCAGGATTGTGGAGCTGTAGGAATTTGTTGTTGCTTTTGTTGTTGTTTTTTTGCATTGTAGGCTATTACTTTCATCTAATTCACCGTTTCTCCAAAGCTTCAGTTTATTTCTGATTAGTGTCCTTATGGGTTGATTGATGTAGGTCTTGTCACTAGAGAACTTGAAAAAAAAAGAACATTTCTGGAAAAGAAATTAGACATTTATTATTTAACTCTTAAGGGAAAGTAGCAATTTTTCATCAGGATTTTGTAAAGTTGTAAATATCAGGTCAATCTTTGGTATTTAGGTATTTGCCAAAGAAGGCCAGAGTTGTCAAGAGGTTTATAAGAGCCAAAGAAGATTGAAAAATAATGCTCAAGTTTAAAGAGGGAGACAAATTGAGGGAGAGGTGATAACTCCTATTTAACAGGGACAAAGCTATTTGCTCAAGCCGCAAAATGGTCAGGCAAGGCATATACACATCATCAGCACAGTAAACTAGACTGAGATTCAATTCGTAATTTAAATTGAGATTATCCAATATTTAAATTCAAATCGAGACTCTATTACTATGTTGCTGTCCCTATTTTTTTCACTTAGGGTTGTTCCATCATAGCTGATCCCCCATGCAACTGGACCCTCTTTCAACTGAAACCCTATTTGAATCAACCCCATACAACTGAACAATCTTTAGACTGAGCCCCATGCAACTCAACCCTAATTGACTGTTAATCACCCATTCCAATCATCCCCATTTAGCTGAACCCTCCTATAATCAACAGTATAACTGTAAAATATTATGCAGCAGAATAATAGGAAAATTTGTCAAAAGTTATCAAAAAGGATCGACTCAAAACTAGAAGATAAATCACTTGAAGAAAGCAATGCTTTAAGTCTACTTAATAAATTTTTCCTAGTCACTCTTATTTTTATTTTAATAGGCCTGTTAAGATCTGTAATCAAGTTAAGGTCAGTCTCAAGCATCAAAGAGGCTGAGAAATCTTCAATAACCACATCACTAGACTTAAGTTCCAGATTCATAAGCAAATTATCAATAAGGGAAGTAGAATCTTTCATTATTCTTGTTGGCACTCAATAAGCTGGCAAGAGACTACCAGACAGGCAAACTGATAACAAGTCTGCCCCATCAGAAAAGATTCCATGGAAGTTACTATTGGAATTACTAGAATTATATAAATCAATAGATAAGTAGATAGATAGATAAGTGTATTTCAAAAGCCTAAGGGCCATATACACACAACAATATAAATAAATAACACACAAGCAAGAACATTAAACAACAGTACAAATTACAAGCACGCACAGAAACAGAATACAGCGCGAAAATATCTAAACTAACGACAAAATAAGTTAATCATAAAAACGTTTCTTCTTACTAAGGATTAACGGACTTTTCCCCTTTATTAATAGTATTTTCACTCTTAACAACCTATTCTAAAAATATTGCCAAGGACCCCCACGCTTAATTGGTCGTCCCATAAATCTTCCGCTTTCCCGATTGAAAGAGAGAGAAAAAAAAGAAGAGAAAAAGAAATTCTTGTGTTTTATATCATATAACGGGAAAGAGAGAGCACTTCCAATCTTGATGGGAAAAAGTTGACTCTCAACTAGGATTCAACGGAGGAAATTTAGTGCAATTCTATTCCGGGAACGTGGAGAGAAGAAAGGATTTGCTTAGGAAATTCTCCAGATCTAGGCCTCAAATTATTAAGACTCGCTGTCTTTGTGACTTATAATAATAATTCATATTGTGTCTTATAATAATAATTAATAATAAATTATTCCAGAAAAAAAAAGCCCGTGGGCCATAGGAAAATTACATAATACACAAACAACAAATTCACTACATTAAATTAAAACTATTCAAAGAAAACGCTCCCGATGCACCGCTGCAATCCTGACAAACCTTGCTATCCTTTTGATACTCAGGAAATTTGTATCATTCATTCTATCTACCATCCATATCTCATTCAATTTTTCTTTTCCATACATCTCACGCCTCCAATCATTCAATTCGACACATTCACACACAAAATGTATTAAACTTTCATCCTGAGATCCGCACATAGGACAAGCAATAGATACTACCTTCTCCCCTTTTCTCCCTTGATACTTTCTTTTCTCCCCAATCAAAAATCCATTTCCCCTCCAATCCAAATACGCCTTCAAATCCTCTCTACTTAACCCAACCTTCCAAAATACCTCCTCCCCCCAACTCCTCTCCAATATTAAAATCATCCATGATAACAATTTTGGGTACTTTTTTGAAGCAATAAGCACAGAATCATCGAGAAGCTCCACGAATTTTGAAGCAGGAGAACTTAGAGCCCGGTAAAATACACAACACAATATTTGCATACCATTCACATCTATGTTAACTGCCAATAATCAAGCACCGTTTCAAAATATGGATGATCAAATTCACTCACCAGATCTGACTGAATTATTAATTTAATGAAAAAAAAAACCTGCCCCTCTCTGTTTTTAATTAATCCGATTCTTATTAAAAAAGGCATAATCCTGTTTATTAATAAATGTCTATCGAATCTTCTTGAAAAACCTGTCAGTCTCTGAATACTACATCCATCATACCATATATTGGCAGAAATATTGATAAAATCAGGTGCTTAGACAACCACAGTAGAGACAGGGTCCCGCCCATTCAAGGTCCATTGAGTCAACCCTACGAGTTATTGTTGCTTCAGTGTATTTATGGCGTTTTTTCCAGCATTGGCAGATTCGGCCTAACCAAACAACACCTAAAAAGGCAGCTTTTTTTCTTCAGTCATGTTTTCAGGTTTCACTTTCATAAGACCAAAGGCCAATGATTAGACCGGATTTTTCACAGTCCTTGGATGGTGCAAAAATCTTATCCGATCAGTGAGCCTTGATAAAACCCAGCTTTTGTTGGAGGATGGTCAAAAAGTGAATTTGAACCAAGATTCAGCGTCCTGGCTCCCATATCTGCAATTTTTTACAGAAGTCTTGAGATCTTCATCCTACCTCGGTCGGTTGTGTGAATGCCCTAAAATTGATAGAATCCCCTTAAACCTTAAAATTTGACAGAATCCCCTTAAACCAACTGCCAAGTCCTGAAGACAATTGCTTTCAGCAGTAAAGCTTCCAGTCTACCCTAGATGAGGTCAGCCCCACTTGCTGATAAGTCTGGTCAAATCAGATATTTCCTTCCATTCATCAATAATAGCAAATTCTCTCAAGACTAAAATTTTACGTTTTACAAAAAATTTCTCTCAAAAAGAAAAAAAAAATTATATACTAGCTGTTGGGTTTGGCGCTTCGCGCCACCCCAACACCTATTTGGTGGGGGCGCTTCGCACCCCCCCCCCAAGCCCCCCGAGGGCGTAAGTCGTTACGCGCCGTATTAGTTACGTGCCATTGTGGTTATGTCCCTGAGTCCTACCTGTACATACAAATAGATATATATATATATATATATATATATATATATATATATATATATATATATATATATATATATATATATATATATATATATATATATATATATATATATATATATATATATATATATATATATATATATATATATATATATATATATATATATATATATATATGTATATATATATATATATATATATATATATATATATATATATATATATATATATATATATATATATATATATATATATATATATATATATATGTATATATATATATATATATATATATATATATATATATATATGTATATATATATATATATATATATGTTTTTAACTACGTAAAACTTGCAAATATACTACATTCTTGGCTGTCCCATTGTCTGTGCATATACAAAGCTTTATATACTTATAATGACTTCATATGCAAACACTTTTTACAAACAAAACAAACATCCAAACATACAACTTATTTTTATATAGATAGATCGATAGATAGATAGATATGCATATACAATACAAATTAACTGCGTAAAACTTGCGAATATACAACATTCTTTGCTGTCCCATTGTCAGTGCATATAAATAGATTGTCAGGTTTACCGACCCTTGAACATGCAACATACAATTGTCCATGGGAAAAACAATCTACATTAAGATCTATACCGAATTTTTCTAATGATTGCCCTTGAGCTTTGTTGATGGTGATTGCAAATGCTAATCGAATTGGGAATTGCAATCTTTTAAATTGAAAAGGCAGATCCGTTGGAATCATGGGAATGCGAGGAATAAGAACAGCCTCACCCTCAAAAGGCCCTGTCAAGATTGTTGCCTCTATTGCGTTTTCCATTGTTTTTTTATGGCAAGTTGCGTGCTATTGCAAAGCTTTGGTGGGTTGATATTTCGTAACAATATTATTGGTACGCCTATTTTTAGTTGTAGCACGTGTGGTGGAAACCCTGGGAGATCCAGGGAATTTAAAAATTTTGATGGTTAATTAACCGCCTCATTTGGTTCCACAACTGTGTCGACTGACTTGTAAAGGACAGCCAGCTCTCGAATCTTGGTCAAAACAATATTGTTGATTTCGTGAACGTCTTTATTCTTGGGTGCCAGAATCGCTTGTTCGCTTAGCCATTTATGATTTTTATAATTGGTTAGAATATTCGGAAATACTTTTTCAACCAATTCATTTTTGAACGTCACTAAATTACAGAATTCAGCCGGCAGTTGTATACGTCCTGAAATTGAGTCTACTGAGAGCTTTCTGTTTCCAATTGCCAGCAATTGATCTGAAAATGTCTACACACGCATATGTGTAGTTAATTTTAATTTCTTTACGTGTGACCATAAATTAGAATTTTTCAGACAAGCATTCAGTTTGTCTGCAGGGAATGATCTTGGTATTATAGGTAATGTTTGCTTGAAATATCCCGCAAGCAATATTAATGTGCTGCCGAAGGGTTCCGAATTCCCTTGCAAATCTCTCAAAGATTGATCCAGAGCTTCCAGTTATTTTTTGGGTGCCATTGTGCACTCGTCCCAAATAATAAGTTTGCATTGCTGCAATACTTTACCCATCCCAGATGATTTGGAAATATTGCACGTGGTAGTCTCTGTAGAATGAAAATTCAGAGGCAATTTCAAAGTGGAATGAGCAGTTCTTCCACAAGACAGCAACGTTGCGGCTATACCGGACGATGCAATTGCCAACACTATGTGATTTTTTGATCGAATTGGTGCCAGAATCAATTTTATCAAAAATGTTTCACCAGTACCTCCTGGCGCATCCAAAAAGAAGATTTCTCCAACGTTGTTATCGACACAATGAATTATCTTATCATAAATGTCCTTTTGCTCCAACTTTAACTTAGAAATGTTATTTTGTACATACGACAATAGATCACTCGTGCTTTAACTTTGTTTACGATCCAATTCTACACATGTTGAAACAGCAGCGTCACGATTAGTTGAAGGCATTCCAAAACCCTGTAGAGGTTGGTTTACCATACATACGCACAAATCTTCAATAATAACTGAAGTGTAGTTATAAATTTCTGATGTAAAATCACAAGTCATATTTGACGTCTCTAGCCGTTTTCGATGGAGTATATTCTCAGCCATTTTCGATTTATATTTCTCCCATAAATCTGTAGGAGCTGAAGGAGATCAAGTTGTTAGTATGATTCCAAGCAATGCACGAATTTGACTTGGAGTTGACGTTTCGCACGCGTCATTGATGCAGTTATCCCAGTGTTGGTCATTCTCCAGTAAATTCAGAGCTTGGCATGCACTACGGTAAGTGGTATGTATAATACCGTTTACAGTTCTCAAATACTCAAAGGACGCCGGACCTGGTACATTCACCAAAAGCGGGCGGAGAAAGAAGCATTAATGCTGGTTGGGCTGAATGGTGTAGTCTTCCTATCGTGGTATATTTGAAGATGGTAGGTTGGCCGTCGACTGACTTACCCTGTTTTTAACGTTCAAATACTTTATTTTTAGCATTCCACGTGAAATACGAAGGTACTTCAGTATACAGCAGTTTTTTTTTGCAAAAGAATCATTTTGACATAACGAAAAGAAAGCAGTTAACGTTGTATCCGGTGGATTGAGGGTTCTCTGTCACACGTTGGATTCCAAATAACAAACACGTTGTCCATTCTGTAAATGTACCGCTAAGTGAACAATAGCTGGACTTCGTTCATATATCGGAAATTAAAGAATTCGCCAAACAGCTTCATTACTGCTAATGTATGTTCCAGCCTTATATTGTACGATTTCATCGATACCACTGATTTCGGACTGCAAGCCAAAAACTGCCATGTCACTGCTTTTGGTGACGTATTTACGTATGTATTTGATTGCCTTTACGGTGTTACGTTCTGATTCAATTTTTGCATACATATCAACGATGTACTGGTGAAACAATTGACGACATTTTAAAATATAATTGTCTTCATCCTGCCGAATCATTAGTCTATAGGAATAATAATGCATTGCGTTGCATTCCTTATCCATTTGTTTGTTAGTGGATGGATCTTGCAATTTATTATTGAAATGATAGCCATCGGCTCCATCCCAAAAAATAATAGGATATTGTAGGGCATCGTAGTATCGATGAGTTTCAGCAATTCTTACCAACTGAGCGTTTCGGTTATGAAGAATAATATCTCGAGGTAAAAACTTGGCCAGGAGGCGTTTTGTTAGCGGAAATAACAATTTTATGCGTGTCGGTAGGCATCAAATTGATGGCTGTTTTGAACATACGCACTAAATTATTATTTTCATGGAAAAGATGTTACAATTGGGAAACGATAGTTCTTTCAACGTCGGGAGAAATTTTGCAACGTGCATTCAATTCAGAATTTCTATCACTGATGAAGTACAGTTGTAAAAATTTATGATTCTCGCCTGAGAATGGTAGAACGGACCGTGCTCTATGATAAATTTGCCCTTTTAGTTTGAAAGTAGGCATAAATTGATCTGTATTTTCAATTTGGGCACCAAACGACGTCATTTGGAAACATGAGTTATATTTTATGATCTTTGATAAAAAAAAAACGCTTAGATTCTGACGTAGTTCCAGTAAGCAAAGTCTTCAACAGCTCTGGTGGTGCAGCCAGTTGAGGAAGTTTAACTTTTCCTGAGGCACAACATATTCCCATTGTTTCACTATTAAACTTCAAGGCCTTGCAATAGGGACAAATTTTAGACATAGTCCCGATTTGAACACATCTACTCAAGCTATAATCATCAACTGGGCTGTACCTGAATGCCAGGCGAAAATTTTCAGGTTGCTCTTGTGATTCCTCGGCACGCTTTCTTTTGGCGATTTCTCTTTGAGGCGCAAGCCTGTTTTCACACTTATGTTGTGGTTCCTCGGCACGCTTTCTTTTCATACTTTCTCTATTAGCCGCAAGCCTTTTTTCATGCTGTTCTTGCGATTCCTCGGCACGCTTTCTTTTCATACTTTTTGGTTCCTCGGCACGCTTTCTTTTCATACTTTCTCTATTAGCCACAAGCCTGTTTTCACGCTGTTCCTGTGATTCCTCGGCACGCTTTCTTTTCATACTTTCTCTATTAGCTGCAAGCCTTTTGGCATAGACTCTTTGAGCAGCTTCCTCGGCTGTTGTCATTGTAGGTTCTTCTATCATTTTAAAATTGAAAATTTCTCTTCGAACAGGCTTCTTATATACTTATAATGACGTCATATGCAAAGCCTCGTCATAACAAACATGACGTCAGTCGACAAACAACTTCATGACGACATACAGCTCAATCCTTATAATGACGTCAGTCGACAAACATGACGTCAATCGACAGACAAATGTGACATCAGTCAACACACACACACAATCAAACAACTTATTTTTATATATATATATATAGATTGTGTATATATATTTCCTACGTTTAGTACGTTCGTCGGAAACACTGAAAGAATATAGTAAAGTAAAAGACATTTTTGAGGAAGAATATTACTTTAAGTTAAAATTGTTCTTGTTTTCTAGAAGTTTCCTATTTGAGGAAACTTCAGACCTGGATAATTTTATTACAAATTAAGTTCTAGTGTCCTTTTTAAGATCCAAAAGTGATTAGAGGGCAAGCAGCCCCTTGTCCCTTATCCCCCAAAGACATGATATAAATTTAAGAAAAGCGTTTTCTTCTGCATTTTTTAAGGTCCGAAAACTATGCATCTGGGGATGATACCCCCCTCCCCCAAGGTTGTTGGGGTAAGGAGTGCATTGTATTCAATTCGCTTATTGTTTGAATTTCACCATTCCTTAGTGTGACTGTAAAATATGCACTATACCTTGAAGGCAGAAACACGTACCTGAGCTATTGTATGAACTTACTGGTGGTCAGAGACCTGTTAAATGCCATTGTATATCGTATAGCGTGGATAGGGAATTTCTGATAATGGAATTAATTAAAATTGGACTACCAGGTCAATTTGCACAGCTGGTAGCTAATATGTATGAAAGTACAAAAGCAGTCGTTAGAGTGTTTGGAAAAGGAGTTTCAAGAATATTTGAACAGACGTGAGGTGTGAAATGATGGGCCCCAACCGTTAAGCTCGGCAACAAAACGATTTTGGCTCTGCTGCTCGCCGACGACATGGCAGTAGTAGCGAAAACAGCTCGTGAACTACAAATTTTAATTGACCAGATGGCAGAATACCTTGAATCGAAGAAACTACGTCTAAACCTCAGGAAGACGGAGATAATGATCTTCAATAAAGGGGGAAGAAGGAATTTAGTTGAGAATGAGAAATTTCGGTTCAAAGGACAAGAGGTTAAGGTAGTGGAAAAGGTGAAATATCGTTCTTGGCGAAATTAGTTCTTTGGATGATCTTGTGAAAAATTGCTATATCACAATTTTAATCAAATTCGTTTGATGAAGTGGAGTTATTGGAAGGGGGGAGGGTAGCTGCCCTCCATTTCTTTTGACTCATAAAAGGGAACCAGAATTTCCAATTTTTAACCAAATGAGACTCCTCTAAAGTTTATACAACCGTCTATTCCATGTAAGCCTTAAAAAACCCCTGGGCATAACTTACACCCATTGCCCCTAGGTTCTGGGGTTTGTTTCAACCCCAAAATCCATGTTATATGATATTTAGACTGTTTAGAATGAAATGGGTGTCTCAAAATTTCTATTAGACGCATTTAGGGAGAATACGACGTGTGTGTGGGGGGAGGGGGGAGTAGCTGCTCTTCAATCAATTTGACTCTTAAAAAGAAGCACTAGAACTTCTTATTACCAATCCAATGAGCCTCCTCCGAAGATATATGACCACTTTTTTTGTAAAAAACCTTAAATACTCCCCAGTGCGTAACTTACAACCCTTGCCTTGAGGGCTGATGGGATTGTTATCCTCGAAGACATAATTTCTGGACCTTTCAAATACGTTGAACAAAATGGCTATTTCAAAATTTTGATTGGAAGTGTTTGGAGAAATGGGAGGGTGGTTAGTTGCCCTCCAATCATTTTCGACTATTAAAAAGGCACTAGCCCTCTCAATTTCAAGTCGAATGAGCCCTTGTTGAAGTAGCTGCAACAACACCTTCTATAAATGCCACCATGGCATAACAAAATGGCTTGTATCAAATTACGACGATAATTTATCCAAAACCGTATATGCCCTAAGGGTATAACTTACAACGCTTGTCCTGAGGGCAGTGGGGGATGAATTTCATCCTCAAAGACATAATTTCCATAGCTTTCAACTACTTTAAACATAATTGCTATATTAAAATGTTGATAGGAGATGTTTGGGCTAATGATGGACGTGGGGAGGGGGGGGGCATTCGCCCTCTCATCACATTCGACTATTTATAAGGGCACTAACCCTCTCAATCTCCAATCAAATGAGCCCTTTTTGAAGTTTCTTTTTTGAAGTTTCCCTGAGGGTTGTGAAGGGGGGGGGGGGGGTTCTTCCTCAAAAACACAGTTCCCTGATCTTTCAACTACGTTGAACAAAATAGCTACCTCAAAATTTTGATTAAATACGTTTTTTTGGAAATAGTGGGTGTAGGAGGGGGCTTAGTTACCCTCCAGTCACTTTTGTCTATTAAAAAAGGCACTAGCTCTTTCAATTTCCAAGCGAATGAGCCAGTTTTGAAATTTCTACGTCAACTCCTTCGATACAAAGTGCTGGTCTAAAACAAAAACAAGAAATAATACATTGTGCCAACAATGTTCTTTACTTAGGCAGCGCTATTGCTCATGTTTTATGATAAAACATGTTCAACGTCTTTTGCCTGATTATTTTTGTTTGCATAACATTTTTTTTCAGGATGAAAATCAGGTTTTACATGCATATTTAGCTTTTGGCAGTTTTGTTGCTCGTCAGCCTTTAATAAAATGTGAAAGGTCCCGTTTTTCACCACAGCACAGCATTATATATAATTAGAACAAACTTCGTAGTTTTATAGACTTGATTAAGTTGTTGGTTAGTAATAAAATATAGATTAAAGAATCACTTAATTAGTAATTATTAATTTGATTTAATTTCTAGGGTGGATGCTCCTCATTTCATTTTGTTTATTCTTATTTGGTTATTTTGAATTTCTTGGGAGTTCTGTTTTTTGTTACCATACGGGGAGGTGAAGAGCTCATCGTGCTATAATTTCGCTATTACTTGAAGTGCATAAAAATGGTTTTGAGGTTCATTTTTGTGCACTCGATGTTTCAAAAGCTTTTGATTCAATTTGTCATAGCCAACTTTGGTATTCTTTAATCTAACCTTGTGCAAATGTGTCTACTATATCAACTCTTCGTTTTTGGCATGCTAATTCATATGTTCGACTCAAGTCAGGTGACACCTACGTTGGTAATATCCCCATCCGTTCTGGTCTTAGGCAAGGAGGAGTCTTATCCCCTTATCTTTTTAATGCTTGTCTTTATTCTGTTTTGCCATGTATTAATCCATCATGTTTTTTAGGCCTAACTAATCTTTCGTACATTGCATATGCAAATGATTTACTTTTGATCAGCCGCACTAAATTAAGCCTAATTAAGTCGACCCAGCTTGTTTCTAAGTCTTTTGAGGAAATCGACCTCAAACTTAATACTAAAAAATGTGAATATTTAGTTTTTAATGCTAAGCATCAAAGTAGTGATCTTGATTGTGGTTATTTTTTAGTTAAGCTCGTTTCTTCGATTCGGTGGCTTGGTATTAGTATTTGTTCATCTTTATCGGCTTTTCGATCCTGTGGGCTAAATAACATTAAAAGTAAACTTAAAAAAGGGTACGCGAAAATTGTCCCGAACCGAGGCAGATTTTCAGGAAAGGCTTTATCCAGACTTTATTCTACATATTGCGATCATTCTATATTGTTTCTTTCCGGTTTGCGCCCGTTGTTTAATAATCAAGATTTGCAGGGTATAAGAGTTCTGTATTTTCGTTATTGTAAATATTTATTCTATCTGCCGCGTTCTTATAGAAATCAGAAGATTATCAGAAAGTTTTGTGCCACTGATATTATTTTCGTTTATAAAAAACTCTATGCTAGATTAGGTGCTGAGGTCTGTCAACGCTTGGGCCCTTACCACCCTTTGATTAGACTGTATTAATTGTATTGTTTGTGTTATTTCGTTTTTCTTTCCTTAATGTTTTTACTCCGCTTAAATTGTCAAAACAAGCGGGTAACAAATAAATTATTATTATTATTATTATTATAGTAATTGTTAATGGGTAGTATATAGACATTTGTTTGGAGGTTGGGAAAATTTTGTGCTTGGAGGGGGATTTTTCACAGAGAGAATCTTTACGATGAGGAAAGTTTTGGAGATGAATTTTCTAGGAAAAATATTACTCTGGGGAAATTTGACAGAACTCCAATGTATTTTAATTGAGAAACTAGAAAGCGAGTTCAATATCGAACCCTTACTGGTAAAATTGGTTGCCTCCTTTTTAACAAATAGATCACAGGTGGTTAAATACCAGAACCATTACTCAAATCCTCTCCCTATCTACAATGGCATACCCCAAGGAATTCTCCTAGGCCCCCTCCTTTTTTCAGTCATGGTTAACAGCCTTGCGAAGGAAGTTCCAGACCGTTGGAAATTTGTTGATGACCTAACGATTGTTGAAAGTTGCTTCAGAAATTTACTAAGTGACCCTATGAGTATTCTCAATGAAATTGGAAGTGAGGCTTTGGACCTAGATATGACCGTAAACCCCTCTAAGTCCATGATAATGCCGATTTGTTTCCTCAAATCCTCGCCCTGTTTTCTTAATCCTATCCCTCCTGAAATTTATGCATCCTCGGTTAAATTACTTGGAGTCACAATTTCTTCAAATTTAAAGTGGGATATCCACGTTAAAGATATCATCCATAAAGCTAATGCGTCTATCGCCCTCCTTAAGCTCCTAAATAAATATAGCGTCCCCCCTTCTCACTCCTTAAGGTTCTACACGTCTTTTGTCCGTCCGCATCTTGAATATGCTTGTCCAGTTTGGCACCCTGGCATCTCCCGTGAAGAATCAGACAAAATTGAGTCAATCCAGAAAAGAGCCTTGCGAATAATTTTCAAAGAAGGCAAGGTGCCTTACTCTCTGCTCCTAAAAAAAGCTAGTTTAGAAACCCTTGAGCGAAGGAGGTCGTCGTTGTGCCTCCGTTTTTCAAAAAATGCAATAACGAACCCTCGGACGGCAAATATTTTCCCCAAACGTCACTCACCATCCAGATTACGACAGCCTCGAGCTGTTTCTGAGCCTATCCCAGTTTTGTCTCCCATTCGCTGCGTTACTTCCAGATATGAAAAAACCTTTGTCCCCTTCATCACAGAAAAAATAAATAAAATAGCCAACTAGTTTCTCCCCCCCCCCTTCTTTTTTTTGTAAGGTGCTTTAGGTCGTTACACTAATTTGCTTGCCTCCCGCTGTTTTGGTTTAGTTTCCCTTTTAATTCATATGTGTTTTTCGTGTGTTTTATGCTTCGTTCTTTTTTTGTGAGTTTTTGGACTTTTTTTTAGTGTCCCTTTTAATTTGTAGATATATATGTTTATTTCTTGTTCATTTCTGTGTTATTATACTTTTTTGTCCCCTTTCCTTTTTTTTCTGACTTATATATTTATTTATTTATTTTTTTGACTCATAATTTGATTATTTATTATTATTAGCTTTGTGTTTTTTGCTTTGTTTGATTTATTAGTCGACTCCGAAGTCCGAATTCGGCCCTTTGAGGGCTTGTGATAGTGATTTTTTTGAAATAAATATCTTATCTATATCTTATCTAAATTATTTTTATTTGTCTTACCTTATCTTTGCCGACTAGATTTAAAATGTGGAGACGTTCTAGAGTACACTTTCAGCGGGGATGGAATAGCCTGTTGTAGTTTTAAAATAAATTAGCGAGAAGAGCGAGGTATTGAGGAGCCCCCCTCATATACGGAATAATTGTTATAGTTGTGTACAGATATTTTTCCTTTAATGCCTCTTGACACATAAGAAGCTCTACAAAGAAAATTGGATAATACAAAACTCGGGAAAAGGACCACATGGTGACTCTAATCTGAGCCCAATACACTTAAAGTAAATCTATGCGGGTTGATAATCTTTTCAAGCTTTGTATATGGAGCACAAACTTTACAAGCGATTTTTCGGTGGCAACTCTGGACACCTGGACACTCCCTTCCAAGGCCAGTGCTTATGCATGATTGGGTTCATACAGAATGAACTTGACTCGATTTCAAAAACCAAACGTCAGAATGTATTTAAGCCTCTCAAAATACCAAGCAGTTTCTACTTTTTACAGTTTTAAGATTATAGAAGTAAAGCATTGGGTTGGCTCTTCACTTTCAACGTTCATAAGAATATTCCCTAAGAACTACTGAATGATAGTACTTTTCACAAGGGCCAATCCCTTTAGTTATACCAAAAGGGCAAATTTTTTGTAATTTGGTTTCCTTCACATTTGAGCAGCACAAAATCGGCTTTTTATATTTACGTGTTAATAAGGAAATTTCCTTTAAATAGGGATAATTAGCAAAAACAACAAAATTTATAAGCAATGCAATAAATTAATAATAATATGTAAATATCCATAAATGAAAGAACTTAAATATTTTAACATATGGTATGTGTTTGTTTGTTTTTTGTTTTTCATCAAGGCTCTTCATATAGAAGGAATTGTTCCTGTTTTCTAGAAGTTTCCTATTTAAGGAAACTTCAGACCTGAATAATTTTATTACAAATTAAGTTCTAATGTCCTTTTTAAGATCCAAAAGTGATCAGAGGGCAAGCAGCCCCATGTCCCTTATCCCCCAAAGACATGATAAAAATTTAAGAAAAGCGTTTTCTTCTGCATTTTTTAAGGTCCAAAAACTATGCATCTGGGGATGATACCCCCCTCCCTCTAGGTTGTTAGGGTAAGGAGTGCATTGTATTCAATTCACTTATTGTTTGCATTTCACCATTCCTTAGTGTTACTGTAAAATATGCACTATGCCTTGACGGCAGAAACACGTACCTGAGCTATTGTATGAACTTACTGGTGGTCAGAGACCTGTTAAATGCCATTGTATATCGTATAGCGTGGATAGAGAATTTCTGATAATGGAATTAATTAAAATTGGACTACCAGGTCAATTTGCACAGCTGGTAGCTAATATGTATGAAAGTACAAAAGCAGTCGTTAGAGTGTTTGGAAAAGGAGTTTCAAGAATATTTGAATAGACGTGAGACGTGAAACAAGGAAGCACCCTGTCATCTCGGCTATTCGGAATATTCGTAAACGACATTGTAGAATTATTGGAGAAAAGATGGGCCCCAACCGTTTAAAACGATTTTGGCTCTGCTGCTCACCGACGACATGGCAGTAGTAGCGAAAACAGCTCGTGAACTACAAATTTTAATTGACCAGATGGCAGAATACCTTGAATCGAAGAAACTACGTCTAAACCTCAGGAAGACGGAGATAATTATCTTCAATAAAGGAGGAAGAAGGAATTTAGTTGAGAATGAGAAATTTTGGTTCAAAGGACAAGAGGTTAAGGTAGTGGAAAAGGCGAAATATCTGGAATTTACCCTGACACCTAACTGCAGTTGGAAGGAACATTTGAGCAAAATGTCAAAGCTAGCGAAAGCAGCAGTGGGTGCAATATTACGTAATGACCTAGTGAAAAAGTCAAAGTCATTGAAAAAGTTTAAGCAAATATTTGATTCGAAAATTAAACCGGCTATCCATTACGGAGCTGAGCTATGGGGCCTGGAGGCCGCGGATAAGCTAGAATCAGTCCAGTTTAGATACTACAAAAGACTTTTCGAGCTGCAAGAGACAACACATAACCGGCTAATCAAAGGATTCTTCAGCATCTTCTCACTGAAACTGCACCGGCTTTATCAAGTATTTAAGTTTTAACTGATATTAACCCAACTTTCTGAGGACCGATTGCCTAAACACGCTTATAATAATTTGCTTCGAATTAATAGGAAAACTACTTGGACTCAACAAATCAAGAAATCTCTTGACAAATTAGGGCTCTCAAATTTGTGGATGGAAGGAAAGGGACCCAGAAACACACAATGCCTTCCAGAAATTATGCAGAGATTGAAAGACCAAGAGATACAAGAGTGGGGTTGTTTAGTACGTTCGTCGGAAACACTGAAAGAATATAGTAAAGTAAAAGACATTTTTGGGGAAGAATATTACTTTAAGTTAAATTTACCTTTTAAATATTTAAAATCATGGATCCAGTTGAGGGGAAATTGCCTTCCAGTACATAGGGAACAAAGATTTAAAAAAATTAAGGGTACAAATGGTAAGTGTGGGTATTGCGGAATTGAAGATAATAAATTAGCCCATTTCCTCATGAAGTGCCAGGAGCTTGAAAGTCTTAAAGAAGAAATTTGGGGGGCCCATCGGTTGGTGCTACTTTCTGATATCCTGAGGTCTTCGAAGCCTGGAACCATATGCAAAATGGCACGATGTGTGGAAAAGGCGGGAGAGGCTCAGTCGAGCCCGAGTGAATGAAAATGACTATTGTTTTATATTGAGTGTGTGTTCTATGCAGTGTTGTATCATTAAATCATGTAGTGTATGGCCGTAGGGCTCAAATAAACTTTTTCTCTTTTCTTTTTTTCTATCGTAGTAAAGTGACATATTTCTCATGAAACGTCTCGTGATCTTTCGTCTATAATATACGGGCGTAATGCTAAAAACTTGGTTATACTGCTGAAATGTGCCACAGATACGATGTTGTGTGCCTCAAAGAGCACCTTTCATTATCAAAACATTACGGATAGCTTCAGATTGATGCAGAAAAAGTACTTTCTATCCACAAGGAACAGCTATCATTGCAGGCAAAGTGTTTGGTTTAGAAAAAAGTTGAGGCTTTTGAATATTATACTGTAGCAGATATTCCAGGAGCTAACAGGATTGTCCGTGTAAATGTTTGTCTCTCCATAAATATAAATACTCTGCTCTATCATCCACAAAACTCTCGCGACTTTCAAATAGACTGTCAAATAAACTTGGGGATCGGCGTATTGTCATTTGTGGCCATTCAGATTGCAATATCTTTGGCACTAATTCTAGGAAATTTTTACCCAACCCTGCTTATCTCTTGATTTAATACGAAACCAGCTGGCCAATATAGCCATAAGCACTATATGAATTTGTAAACAAATATCTAAGAAAAGGAAAAAAGAAGAAAATCTTGTTGAGGAACAGGAAAAAATTTGGAGATCTATTTGGAGAGAAGGAAACATGTTAAGAAAACAACTCCTTCTTCATAATATGCAGAATAATCATAGTTAACGTATTTTACATGCAGCCTTGCTATAAATTACCCCCTCCCCCCTTATAGCTGAATTAATTAGACATTTAGATTCTATTAAAATATGCATGTTTTTTTTCTCAGAAAACTTTCTCAAAATTTTTCATTCGATGCATTTCGGGAAAAGACTACGTTTTTTTTGGGGGAGGGGGGGGGGGGTAACTGCCTTCCCAAAACTTTGACCATGAAAAACGGAACTGGTAACTTCAAAAATCTATCTATCTATCGATCTATATATATAAAAATAAATTGTCTGTCTGTTATGTCTGTTACACTTTGTCAGTTAATCGGCTTGCTTGAATAATCAAATATCTTTGAAAATACAACAGTATGAAAAAAGATTGAATTTCTTAAAGAGTAAAAAACTGGTAACTTCAAAAATCTATCTATCTATCTATCTATATCTATATAAAAATAAGTTGTCTGTCTGTTATGTTTGTTACACTTTTTCTGTTAATCAGCTTGCTTGAATAATCAAATATCATTGAAAAGACAAATATCATTTAAAAGAGATTGAATTTCTTAAAGAGTAAAAAACTGGTAACTTTATTCGCAAGTTTTTTATAGTTCAAAACACATATATAAATCTATCTATATTCATAGGTGGTACACAAGGACACAAATACATTGGCGCATGACTAATATGGCACGTAACGACTTAAGCGCGCTGGGGGGCTTTGGGGGGGATGCGAAGAGCTCCCACCAACTAGGTGTTGGGGTGGCGCGAAGCGCCACCCCAACAGCTAGTATTTCTATATATACTACTATGATACTGTGAAACATCATGACGTCACTTTGAGGGTACTGTCATAATGTATGCAGAAGAAAAATATAGATTGAAGATATAAACCACTCTCTAATGAGTCTTATTCAAAGAAACTACCATTTAAAAAGAATGAAGTAGAACTTACCTCAATTGATCAAAATCTGATTCCTAAGATCCAGACTATTTTAACTGGACAAATCTCAAAGGCGTACCCTAATCACAGAAAAATATATACAAATGGATCTGTCTAGAGGGAGAGAGCTCCAGCAGGAGCATGCATCCGATCTCTGAACTTGAACATCTATTCTCCTCTCCAATTGGGATCTTCTGTTTCGTCTGCCGAATCATGTGCCATTCACCTGGCCCTGGATGCACTTATAAATTACCAGCTGTTGGTTTGGCCCATCGCGCCACACCAACACCTAGTTGGTAGGGGCGCTTTGCACCCCCCAAGCCCCCCTTTGTGCGTAAGTTGTTAAGCGCCATATTAGTTACGTGGCATTGTAGTTGCATCCCCGTGTCCCACCTGTATATATAGATATATATATATATATATATATATATATATATATATATATATATATATATATATATATATATATATATATATATATATATATATATACTAGCTGTTGGGGTGGCGCTTCGCGCCACCCCAACACCTAGTCGGTGGGGCGCTTCGCGCCCCCCCAAGCCCCCCCGCGCGCGTTAGTCGTTACGCGCCATATTAGTTACGCGTCATTGTAGTTGTGTCCCTGTGTCCCACCTGTGAATATAGATAGATTTATATATGTGTTTCAAACTACGTAAAAATTGCGAATATACAACATTTTTGGCTTTCCCACTACTGGAAGCTTTCCGTTTCCAATTGCCAGCAATTGATCTGAAAATGTTTGACCAGAATCATCGTTTTGCAATCGGACACGCATATTTGTAGTTAATTTTAATATTTTTACGTGTGCCCATAAATTAGAATTTTTCAGGCAAGCATTCATTTCGTCTGCAGGAGTTAAACTACGTAAAAATTGCGAATATACAACATTCTTGGCTTTCCCATTGTCTGTGCATATACAAAGCCGTATGCACTAATAATGACGTCATATGCAAACGCTCTTTTTACAAACAAACAAACATGCATACACACAACTCGTTTTTATATAGATAGATAGATAGATGGATACAATACAAATTAACTGCGTAAAACTTGCGAATATACAACATTCTTCGCTGTCCAATTGTCGCTGCATATAAATAGATTGTCAGGTTTACCGACCCTCGAACATGCAACGTACAATTTTCCATGGGAAAAACAATCAGTATTAAGATCTATACCACATTTTTCTAATGATTGACCTTGAGCTTTGTTAATGGTGATTGCAAATGCTAATCGAATTGGGAATTGCAATCTTTTAAATTGAAAAGGCAGATCCGTTGGAATCATGGGAATGCGAGGAATAAGAACAGCCTAACCCTCAAAATGCCCTGTCAAGATTGTCGCCTTTATTAGGCTTTCCATTGTTTTTTTTACGGCAAGTCGCGTGCCATTGCAAAGCTTTGGTGGGTCGCCTATTTTTAGTTGTAGCACGTGTGGTGGAAACCCTGAAAGATATATGGAATTTAAAAATTCAGATGGATAATTAACCGCTTCATTTGGTTCCAAAACTGTGTCGACTGACTTGCAAAGGACTGCCTGGTCTCAAATCTTGGTCAAAACAATATTGTTGATTTCGTGGACGTCTATATTTTTGGGTGCGAGAATCGCTCTTTCACTGAGCCATTTATTATTTTTATAATTTTTTAGAATATTCGGAAATACTTTTTCAATCAATTCATTTTTGGACGTCACTAAACTACAGAAATCAGCAGGTAGTTGTATACGTCCTGAAATTGAGTCTATCGTATCATAAATGTCTTTTTGTTCCAACGTTAACTTGTAAATGTTATTTTGTACATACGACAATAGATCACTCGTACTGTAACTTTGTTCACGATCCAATTCTACACATGTCGAAACAGCAGCGATACGGTTAGGTGAAGGCATTCCCAAATCCTGAAGAGGTTTGTTTGCCATACGTACGCACAAATCTTCTATAATAACTAAAGTGTCGTTATAAATTTCTGATGTAAAATCAAAAGTCATTTCTGACGTCTCTAACTGTTTTCGATGGAGTATATCTTCGGACATTTTTGACTTATATTTTTCCCATAACTCTGTAAGAGCTGATGGAGAGCAAGTGTACGAATTTGACTTGGGGTTGACGTTTCGCACGCGTCATTGATGCAGTTATCCCAGTGTTGGTCATTCTCCAATAAATTCAGAGCTTGGCATGCACTACGGTAAGTGTCATGTATAGTACCGTTTACAGTTCTCAAATACTCAAAGGATGTCGGACCGGGTACATTCACCAAAAGCAGGCGTAGAAAGAAGCATTCATGTTGAATGGGGTGAACGGTGTAGAGTCTTCCTATCGTGGTATCTTTGAAGATGGTAGGTTGGCCGTAAACCCACTGGTTATCTACTTCGATGGTGGTACCGTTGCCATTGTAGGTTTTTCAGTCATTTTACAATTAGAAATTTCTCTTTCAACGGTCTTCTTACAATTAAAAATTTGTCTTTGAACGATATTCTTAAATACCTGTGTCCTGGTCGTCATTTATATTCCCTGTGTCCCGGTCGTCATTTGTGTCCCGGTATCCCAGTCTGTAATTTCTCTTTTTTCTTTTTTCAGTTTTCTTTTTCTTCTTTATTTTTCAGCTTCACTATGAAATACATATCGCCGAACCTTTGTTTTTTTAACTAAAATCTGGTAGTCATTGATGACCTTATCCAAGTCAAAATCCCAAACCCAATCATCATCGCTATCATTTTCAGTTTTAATATGTTTTGACTCTCGCTGTCCAGGTGGATCTTCATCTAACTGCGCGGTTTTGCGTTCTTTAGCCTCAAGCCTGTTTCCTTGCTGTTCTTTTGATTCCTCGGCACGCTTTCTTTTCTGACTTTCTCTATCAGCAGCAAGTTTTTTGGCATAGACTCTTTGAGCATCTTCATCAGCCATTGTAAACTTAAACATTAATAGAATTCTACGCGAACATATGTCTTATATAACTTGAATGACGTCACCTTCAAAGCAAAAATGATGGCAACTAATTTCATGACGTCAGCCGAAACATGACGTCACCTGATCCACGATCCACAGATCCACAGACAACTTATTTTTATATATATCTATATATATATAAATAAGTTGTCTGTGTGTGGATCTGTGGATCTGTGGATCAGGTGACGTCACCTGAAAAAACTGGATCAGGTGACGTCAAAACTGAAAAAACTAAAAAAAGGCAAAAACTACAAAAAAAAACTAAAAACTAATAAAAAAAATAAAAAAGCTAAAAAACTAAAAAAACTAAAAAATGGCAAAAACTACAAAAAAACTAAAAACTAATAAAAAAGCTAAAAAGCTAAAAAAACTAAAAAAAGGCAAAAACTACAAAAAAAACTAAAAACTAATAAAAAAAATAAAAAAGCTAAAAAACTAAAAAAACTAAAAAAACTAAAAAAAAGTAAAAAACTAAAAAAACTAAAAACTAAAAAAAAACTAAAAAAAAGGAAAAAACTGAAAAATAAGCTAAAATAAAGGTAAAAACCAATAAAAAACTAAAAAAAACTGAAAAAACTAAAAAAAGGCAAAAACTACAAAAAAAACTAAAAACTAATAAAAAAAAGTAAAAAAGCTAAAAAACTAAAAAAAACTAAAAAAACTAAAAAAAGGTAAAAAACTAAAAAAAAATAAAAAATAAAAAAAAAACTTAAAAAAAAGGAAAAAACTGAAAAATAAGCTAAAATAAAGGTAAAAACCAATAAAAAACTAAAAAGAAAAAAAGGAAAAAACTAAAAAAAAATTTCATCTAAAAAACTAAAAAAACTAAAAAAGGTAAAAATAAAAGAACTAAAAAAGAAAAAAATAAATGACGACACTCAAAGAGAAAGCGACCAGGACAAAAGGAATGTTCGATTAGCAATCAACAAAGCACCGGGACACAGGGAGTATAAATGACGACCAGGACATAAGTAAAAAAAAACTAACAAAACTAAAAAGAAGGTAAAAACTACAAAAAAACTAAAAAGAAAAAAAAACTAAAAACTAATAAAAAAACTAAAAAATCTAAAAATCTAAATAAACTAAAAAAGAAAAAAAAGGAAAAAAATAAAGGAGAAAAACAAAACTTAAAAAAGGCAAAAACTACGAAAAAAACTAAAAACTAATAAAAAAAGTAAAAAAGCTAAAAAACTAAAAAAACTAAACAAACAAAAAAAAAGGTAAAAAACTAAAAAAAATAAAAAATAAAAAAAAACTAAAAAAAAGGAAAAAACTGAAAAATAAGCTAAAATAAAGGTAAAAACCAATAAAAAACTAAAAAGAAAAAAAGGAAAAAACTAAAAAAAATTTTCATCTAAAAAACTAAAAAAAAACTAAAAAAGGTAAAAACTAAAAGAACTAAAAAAGAAAAAAATAAATGACGACACTCAAAGAGAAAGCGACCAGGACAAAAGGAATGTTCGATTAGCAATCAACAAAGCACCGGGACACAGGGAGTATAAATGACGACCAGGACATAAGTAAAAAAAAACTAACAAAACTAAAAAGAAGGTAAAAACTACAAAAAAACTAAAAAGAAAAAAAAAACTAAAAACTAATAAAAAAACTAAAAAATCTAAAAATCTAAATAAACTAAAAAAGAAAAAAAAAGAAAAAAATAAAGGAGAAAAACAAAACTAAAAAACGAATGTATATACAGACCGGGACACCGGGATACAAATGACGACCAGGACACAGGGAATATAAATGACGACCGGGACACAGGGACACAACTACAACGGGGACACCGGGGGAAACAGGGGGATATAAATGACGACCGGGACACCGGGACAGGGAATGGTCGATTAGCAATCACCATCAACAAAGCTCAAGGGTAATCATTAGAATCATGAGGTATAGATGTGAATACAGATTGTTTTCCCATGGACCATTATATGTTGCATGTTCAAGAGTCGGTAAACCTGACAATCTATTTATATGCAAAGACAATGGGACAGCAAAGAATGTTGTATATTCGCAAGTTTTACGTAGTTAAAACCATATATATATATATATATATATATATATATATATATATATATATATATATATATATATATAATATCTATATTCACAGGTGGGACATAGGGACACAACTACAATGGCGCGTAACTATTATGGCGCGTAACGACTTGTGCGCGCGGGGGGGCTTGGGGGGGGGGCGCGAAGCGCCCCCACCAACTAGGTGTCGGGGTGGCGTGAAGCGCCACCCCAACAGCTAGTAGATATATATATATATATATATATATATATATATATATATATATATATATATATATATATGCTTTAACTACGTATAACTTGTGAATATACAACATTCTTCGCGGTCCCATTGTCTATGCATATGAATAGATTGACAGGTTTACCAACTCTTGAACATGCAACATATAATTGCCCATGGGAAAAACAATCCATATTCAGAACTATACCACATTTTTCTAATGATTGCCCCTGAGCATTGTTGATTGTGTTTGCTAATCGAACATTCCTTGTGTCCCTGTCGTCATTTATATTTCCCCCTGTCTCCCCCCGGCGTCTCCGTTGTAGTTGTGTCCCTGTGTCCCGGTCGTCATTTATATTCCCTGTGTCCCGGTCGTCATTTGTGTCCCGTAGTCCCAGTCTGTAATTTTCTCTTTGAGTATCCCGGTCGTCATTTATATTCCCTGTGTCTCGGTGTCCTGGTCGTCATTTGTGTCCCAGTGTCCCTGTCTGTAGCGTCATCTCAAAATGAAGTCATATACAAAGCCTTATATACTTATAATGACGTCATATGCAAACCCACAAACAAACAAACACACATACATACAACTTATTTTTATATATTTAGATATCGTTTCTTTTTTAGTTTTTTATCTTTTATTTTCTTAGTTTTTTTCTTTTTAAGTTTTTATTTTGTTAGTTTCTTATTTTATTAATTTGTTTTCTTTTTTAGTTTTTTCTTCTTTTTTATTAGTTTTTTTCTTTACTTTAATAAATACTTTAGCGTAAATAGCGAGGTATTAGGAGTAGGTGAACCCCTTATAACCTAATAATTTTGGTTTGTTTTAAGTTTTGATGCTGCTCCTTGCTTTCAGTTGAAAAACTTTTCATATTTATTTTTTCATTGTTTTTTAAATAGTGCTAGAAAATCCTGCGAACCCTTCATGAAAATTTCCTTCCCTCATAACAAATTCCTCCATGGAAAGTTCCCTCACATAACCCCCTCTTCTCAACCCCTCCCCCGACCAAATTTCCCCCTGAAAACGTCTGTACACTTCCCAATAACCATTATTATATGTAAAAAGTGGTCAAAGTTTGTAGCCTGCATTCCCTCCCACGGAGACTCTGGGGGAGAAAGTCATCCCCAAAGACATATTTATAAGATTTTTCGACTATGCTGAATAAAACTTCTATTTCAGAATTTTGATCCGATTACTTTGGGAAAAAATGAGCGTCGGAGGGGGCCTAGGTGGCCTCCAATTTTTTGGTCACTTAAAAAGAGTACTAGAACTATTCATTTCCGTTAGAATGAACCCTCTCATGACATTTTAGGAGCACGCAGCCGTGACCTGTCTTTCGGCAAAAAATAAATCGTTAAGATTCTATGAATTTTACGGGGTGTTCCCCCTTTTTTTTAGGATTATATATGGTTCATATATGGCGAAAGAAAGTGAGGAGCGAATGTGATGAGGTGAATGAAGTGAATAGGAAACTAATGCGGAATGAATGTGGAAATGATGAGAGTGGAGCGGGTAATGGAATAGGTAACACTGGTCTCATTGGAGCGCCGGGTCCTTTGGGACTCACTATCCGAGCCAATATTGAGAATGAGACTGAGGGACGATTGAAGTGCGTTGTTGTTGGCTGTGGCAGGAGTATTATATCTGCGTCAGGTCTGGGGCAGCAAATGTGGCACCAGCACCCGGTTTTATATAACGAGATATTTGTGAGACTTAAAAGGGCTCAACGGAAGGACGACAACTTGAGGTGTGTCACGCACATGGAGATGGAACATGGAGATCTGGTAAACATTAACCAGTGCATTGTTTCGAGAGTGACAGGTAGAACAGATTAGGCAGTTAAGAAAGTCCGTAAGTGGCATGAGTACCTTGAGATACTGGAGGACGTACGCTGTTTGGCAACTGACGGTCGTGCTAATCTGGTATCTCCGCCAAATAAAAGGTACAGAAGAACTGAACCCTCAATATCAAGCGACGTAAATGAGTACTTTGAAGATGGAGATGAGGCTATATTTAGAAACCACCCCGAAGTTTCAATTATATAGCTTGAAGGAGCGACCCTTACTGACGCAAGAAGGAAGCGAAGAGTAAGAAAGGAGAGACCAATGAAAGTATTTAAGCCAAACTGGCCAGACATGACAATAAACAACAAAGAGAGATAAAACTCCAGAAAAAAATATCAAACGAGACTACGGCCAGTAGAGAGGAAAGACTAAAACAACGCGAATATTTTGCCTGTATCCAAACTAGGCGTCCTAAGCACAAGATAAAAAGAAAAAACACTAAACTAAAAACAAATAAAACCACCACAAATATTAATAAATACAATTGTCGCTATTGATCCACGTAGGGAAAAGAAGCTATTCAAGTTACTTCAATGAGAACATCAAAGCAACTGAGGAAAAATTATGAAAATTGAAACTTGGTTAGAAAACCATCAGAGAAAATATTTTGAATAGCTCAGGAAATGTTCAAGCGCAGTGAGATGGATTGCTTAGATGTGATCTTAAGCGTGAATGAGTTTCAAAAAGATGAGGAGACTCACAATCACTGAGAAGCAACCACTCAGTGGTTACTCTCAGTGAGTAAAAGGTCTTGTTCGAATCAGAATCTTTTGAGAATAAGGAAGGATCCGTCCCTTCAGTAAACAAGCTGGGGAAGCACATCTCCATGGAATAGTTTTTGGTGAAACTCTCTTGGTGAAGCACTTTACATTGGACTAGTTCTGGTTGAAGACATTCAGTGAAACAAATCTCATTTTACTAGTTTTTGAAAAAACTGTTTTGGTGGCTGGGGGGAAAGCTGGATGAGAAAAAAAGAAACTAAAAACAAAACAAAAGGCAAAAAACAAAAAAAGAAAAACTAACCACAAAAAAAATGGAAAAACTAAAAAGAAAATTAAAATAAAAAGAAAAAGAAAACTGAAAAAAAAAATAAAAAACTTAAAGCTAAAAAAAACAAAAAACAAACTAAAGAAAAAACTATGAAAAAATTACTGTATATTAATCACATATTCAATAATACGATCTGTATTAATAGTTGCCGCAGTAAATTGGCTTTGATGCTCTCTTTCGAATTCGAAGGTGTTACAACCTGTTGCGGGGATGAGAAAGAAAAATACTGACAAGAGATAATTCAAATAGTTGACGTATCCGGAATTACAAGTAATGTTGTGAATTTAACGCCATGTTTTGCCCATCCGTGACGTCATAATTTTTAATTTTATGTTAGTTCTCAGTTCAGAATTATTTTAAAGCTATTATGGAAACTGCAGAAATATTTATTTATAGCGTTTCATTAAAAATGTTTAAACAAAATTAAAACCATAAAACTACATTTAAATTTTAAAATAGTTTTATTTTCTATTAGGTTACATCTTATGGCATAAAAAGAGAGATAGTCATTATATTAAAAAAGAAGACAATGATAATAAAAGTTAAAATAAATTTTGAGGTAATAACGATTGAAGCGAAACAAAATGCGACAGTTGGAGATTTAAAAGACAAACTACAACTTCAGTTGGGAATATCCAAAGAGCAGCAGCTTCTAATTTTTGAAGATAAGCAGTTGGAGAATAAGAAACCATTATGTGATGGCCAAGAGCTTCATTTAATGAAAACTACAGATCCAGATGACCAATATGAAATATTAGAGCTTTATAATTACAATAAAACACCATGGAATAAGGAAATGACCATTGATCCAAATCAAAAAGACTGTATAAACACTGCAGAGGGTGACATTTTTCTTATAAAAGGAGACATCATAGAAATGGAACGGTATTTACCACCAATATGTCACTATTTTCATTATGTGATTTATTTAGGGAATATGCAAGTTGTTCCTGCGCAGCCAACAAACAAGTATCCGTTGCGAAAATGGCTAGAAGATTCTAATTCAGTGTATATTGGAGATCTACAAGAAGTACGAAAGAATAGCAGATGGAGGGTAAATAATTTGCTAGATGAAATTTATCCTCCCTTTGCACCAGATGAAATAGTAGAACGAGCTATTGATGAAGTCAAAAAAGACAGAAAGTACCACTTGACTCAGTTAAACTCCGAAAATCTCGTATATATACTGCAAATATATATATTCAACAAAAACTAAGACAAGAACTGAACTAATACAAAAACTGAAAAGATGATCAATCCAATGTGCTTCACTAAAACAGTTTTAGCAAAAACTAGCACAATGAGATTTGTTTCACTGAAGGTCTTCAACCAGAACTAGTCCAATGTAAAGTGCTTCACCAAGAGAGTTTCACCAAAAACTATTCCATGGAAATGTGCTTCCCCAGCTTGTTTACTGAAGGGACGGATCTTTCTTTATTCTCGAGGGATTCTGATTCGAACAAGACTTTTTACTCACTGAGAGTAACCACTGAGTGGTTGCTTCTCAGTGATTGTGAGAGTCTCCTCATCTCTTTGAAACTCAATTCACGCTTAAGATCACATCTAAGCAATCCATCTCTCTGCGCTTGAATATTTCCTGAGCTATTCGAAATCTTTTCTCTGATGGTTTTATAACTAAGTTAACTAGTCGAGGAAGACCTCGACTCATATGACGGGACAGCCATGGTCAGTTTCTCTTAATGATCAATGACAGAAGATTACCAACGATCATTCAATGACAAACTGAAAGATGTCGTTCTCAAATTGTGATCACCAATACGAGCATTAAGTCAAGTACGTTATCCTAAAATGCTCTGAAAAGTATTCTTCTGACCCAAACACGTAATATAGCACCGAAAAATTTTGGATTTCTTTTCTCGCCAGATTATTGGTGCGATAAACAAGCAAAGATTCATTTATTTTTTCTTCTTCTTTTTTTACATACTTCTTTAAATTGGGCTCAAAATGGTATAAATGAGTTTATAAAATTACTTTTATCCATCATTCAATGTAAGCTTCTAAATAATACCGCCAAAGCTTAGGTGTCCAGAAATAAAAGGCCCCAAAACAATATTTGCCAGACAGAAAAACTGTTCCCAGACCATGCTTGAGCTACAAGAATTTGTATTTTTTTAAACACATTTGACATTTTTCCTGGCACTAGTTATATTTACGGATGACAAGAATGATGACAAACAGGGCAGAAAAACAAAAAATACAATAATATTCTCAAAAAGATGCTTACTGTCATTCTCCTCCTGTTAATCTCTTGACTTGGCAATTATTCTCGACTGCCTACAATTTTTATATGATCCACATCTTTTTAGAATTTCGACGAATCTCCCACTATGTACAACACAATAGTCCTGCGTTTATACCTCGGGAGAACTTTGAAGAAGCTACTTCCCGAACGGTCATCTTTGGTGAGCAAGACTTACCGAAAGTAAGTTAAATACCTTTGGTAAGTGTAATTTATCCTAGTTGCATGCTATTGACTGACCTTTTTTCGTGTTGTTTTTTTCCTTTTCCCATGATGTTTTTAAATAAATATTTTATGATAATTTTTTTTTCTAAAAAAATCATGGCTGGTATCACTCTTTTAGCTTTGAGTTCAAAACTACGAGAAAAAAAAGAATATTGAGGATTTTATAGTTCATGAAGTTCAGTTTTGGGGTGAGGGTCTATCCTTGAAGTGAGCGATCTAACATTAATAATTTTACAGTCATTATTCAATCGAAAATCTACAGGTTTTTACAAAATGGTCTATTTTCAGTCTTAGTAGAATACTAGTAAAACTTATCAGTAGCTAGTTGAATTATTTGCATGGTATTTAAACGCGTCACATTCAGTTTTGTCAGGCCTATCAAACAATTCATGCTAACAAACTTTGAGCAAGAAGTGACTCGTTCCACTAGTAACCGAAACTCCAAAAAACGAAATTTTGATGACAATAAAAAACACAAAAAGAATCATCTGTTCATGCTGTTTCCAAATATATAAGTTTAATGTTCAAACAGTTCATGGTAACGAACTGTAAGTAAGGAGCGACCCGACTCAATAGTAACCAAAACTCTTAAAAATGGAATTTTGTTATCCAGAGATATATCAAAATAAGCACCAAAAACAAGGAGAACAATAGGGAATTTTGTAAGACAATGCGAAACAAATTAGAAGGAATATTTCGGCCCTATGTCCAAGGGCTAACCTAAGCAATACAAATAAAAATAAACAACTTACTAGAGGATAAAATCGATAAAACTAAAATGAACAGTTTTTCAAAACAGTCCTAGCATCCTTACCTCAGCGAAGTCAAACAGTTCGTGGTAACGAACTGTAGTAAGGAGCGACCCGGCTCAATAGTAACCAAAACTCTAAAAACTGGAATTTTGATACCAATAGCTACATCAAAAGAATCGCATTTTAATGCTGGTTTTAAATATATAAGTTTCATCAAGTTTAGTCTTACCCATCAAAAGTTACGAGCCTGAGAAAATTTGCGTTATTTTAGAAAATAGGGGGAAACGCCCCCTAAAAGTCATAGAATCTTAACGAAAATCACACCATCAGATTCAGCGTATCAGAGAACCCTACTACAGAAGTTTCGAGCTCCTATCTACAAAAATGTGGAATTTTGCATTTTTTGCCAGAAGGCAGATCACGGATGCGTGTTTATTTGTTTTTTTGTTTTTTTTTTCTTTTTCCCAGGGGTGATCGTATCGACCCAGTTATCCTAGAATGTTGCAAGAGGGCTCATTCTAACGGAAATAAAAAGTTCTAGTGCCTTTTTTAAGTGACCAAAAAAATTGGAGGGCACCTAGGCCCCTCCCACGCTAATTATTTTACCAAAGTCAACGGATCAAAATTCTGAGATAGCCAATATATTCAACGTAGTCGAAAAACCTTATAACTATGTCTTTGGGGACGACTTACTCCCCCACAGTCCCCGTGGGAGGGGCAACAAGTTACAAACTTTGACCTGTGCTTACATATAGTAATGGTTATTGGGAAGTATACAGGCGTTTTCAGGAGGATGTTTTTTGGTTTGGGGGAGGGGTTGATAAGAGGGGGATATGCTGGGGGAACTTTTCTTCGAGAATTTGTAATGGGAGAAGAAAATTTCCATGAAGGGAGAGCAGGATTTAGGCTACTAGCATTATTTAAAAAAAAAAACAATTAAAAAATTAAAAGTGAAAAAGCTTTTTCAGCTGGAAGTAAGGAACAGCAATAAAACTTAAAACAAACAGAAATTATTACCCATATGAGGGGCTCACCTCCTTCTAATACCTCGCTCTTTACGCTAAAGTATTTTCAGTAATATCAACTACTTATTCTACGGCTTTTGTGATTCAGGGGGTCATTCTTAATGAATTGGGATAAAATTTAAGCTTTAGAGTAAAGAGCGAGGTACTGACGATGGGGCGAATCCCCTCATATATGTAATAAAACATGAGAATACAAAAGTTCTTTACGTAAGCTAATTTATAAGCTACGTAAATCTTTTACCAATAAAAAGATTCGTAAAAAATTAAAAGTTCTAGTTGCCTTTTTAATTAACCAAAAAATCGGGGGGCAACTAGGTTTCGTCCTCCGCTCTTTTTTTCTCAAAATCATTCGATCAAAATTATGAGAAAGCCATTAAGCCAAAAAAAATATATGCAAATTTCGTTTTGATTATTCCTCTGCGGAGAGCCAAAATCAAAACATGCATTGATTCAAAAACGTTCAGAAATTAAATAAAAAAAACAAGTTTTTTTAACTGAAAGTAAGGAGCGACATTAAAACTTAAGACGCACAGAAATTACTTCGTATATGAAAGAGGCTGCTTCCTCATCAACGCCCCGCTCTTTACGCTAAAGTTTTTTACTGTTTTAAAAAGAAGAATTGAGAGAAAGAGTCAAACTGAATTCATCCACCAACAAATAAGAAAAAACAACTTACAAGAGGATAAAATCAATAAAACTAAAATGAACAGTTTCTCAAAAAACTGTTCTTATATATGTAATTCGGTCGAGTTAGTTGAAAAACTCAAAAACGTAAATATTTCCAAGATACAATTATCAGTAGCTTTGACGTTGTGTCTATGAATACAAATATTAATGTAGCAGAATCTGAGAAATTATTAGAAAATAAAATAAATGAAAATTATGACTTAATAGAAGTTTTAGCAACAGGATTAGATTGCGACGTTTTAATGACCTTGGTTAAACTTTGTAACAAGTATTCAATGTATTTCCAATTCCGTAATTCTTTCTACCAACAAATAAATGGCTTACCCATGGGGGCGCCTCTTTCCGGGTTACTGACGAATATTTATATAAAGCATATTGAAAATTGGGCATTAAATTCATATTTTTTTAAACACATCTTTTGGGGACATTGCAGGGATGACGTAATTTCATTTGGAACTATGGGGAAAATGAACTTAGGGTTTTTTTTTAGATCACCTTAATATATATGATAGGAATTTACAGTTTACCTTAGAAATTGAAATTGCAAATAAAATCTCGTTCCTAGATGTTCTAATTATTCGTAACTTAGATGAAATCAATTTTACTATTTACAGAAAGCCAACACAAAACAATAGATATTTACATTTTTGAATCAAACCACCCCCCACAAGTTAAAAGAGGTGTTGCAATATCTCTTGTAGATCATGCCCTGAATATTTGTTCTGATTCCTTCATTACAGCTGAACTAGACTTTATCAGAGACCTACTTTTTGGAAATGGATATCCTCTTTTATATATTAATAATACAATTAACTGTAGAGTGAAAAGACACTCAAATAAAATCAACGACAATTTACCATGTGAAAATCCCGATAAGCCCCAAAACATAATTTACCTCCCGTATATCCCAAAAATCACTAAAAATCTTAAAAAAGTATGCACACAAAATAATCTTTATGTTGTATTTACCAATAATTTGACAATCATAAATCCCCTAAATTCTGGTAAAGACAAGACTCCAGTTACTCGCCAAAAAGGTGTCTATCAAATACCATGCGAATGTGGCAAATTCTATGTAGGAAGAACCCACCAGAATTTCGAGAAACGCGTACAACAACTTACAGATGATATCACCAAAGCTCTGAATTCTAATATTACTTCTGTTTCTTTTGATTCTGCTTTAAGTAGCCACGTTTTCGAAAATTCTAGCCACAAAATTCATTTTGAAGAATCCATCATTATTAGCAATGCTCTAGGCATAAAGCAAGTAGTTCGAGCAGCAATTGAAATCAGACTTAAGATTAACAATAATATTTCCTTAAATAGGGATTTAGGTGAATATTACTTAATGCTTTATACACAAATTTAATTAAAAATGACCTTACAAAATATTAAAAAAAACTCAATAGATATTAACACAGAACCTGTCACAAATAGACCTATAAGATCAGCAGTGAAAAAAGCTAGGCTGGCATTAAAAACCTGTTTTTAAATCATTTTCTTTCATTTCATTGAGTTGCCTCGTTTAATAACAATTTATTTATCGATCCTGGTTGAACTTTGCTGAAGTAAGAATGCTAGGACTGTTTTAAAAAACTTTTCAGTTTAGTTTTATTAATTTTATCCTCTAGTAAGTTGTTTTTTCTAATTTGTATTGCTGAGGACAGCCCTCGGACATAGGGTAGATATATTCCTTCTAATTTGTTTCCTTTTGTCTTCAAAAATTCCCTATTGTTCTCCTTGTTTTTGGTGTTTGTGATCGAAAAGCAGTGTGGTCTTCGTAGTTATTTATATCAAAATAATCAACTCATTGTGCTTATTCCAACTATACAAGTTTCATCAAGTTTATTCATATCCACGAAAGGCTACGAGCCTAATTTTCGAAAAAAGGGAACCCTGAAAGTCATAGTATTTGAATGAAAATTACACCACTAGATTCAACGTATCAGAGAACCCTACTATAAAAGTTTTAAATCTCCTATCTACGAAAGTGAGGAGTTTTGTAGTTTTTCCGAGAAGGAAGATCACGAATGCGTGGTTTATTTGGGTTTTTTATTGGTTTGTTTTCCCAGTGGCGGTCGTGTCGATTCATTGGTCCTAGAATGTCAGAAGAGGACTAAACAAACAACATTAGAAATTCTAGTGCCCTTTTCAAGTAACCAGAAGGATTGGAGGGCAGCTAGACCCCCTCCCTCGACCCTTTATACTCAAAATCCTCTGATCGAAATTTTAAGATAGCCATTTTGTTCAGATTAGTTGAAAAGCCGAATAACTATATCTTAGGAGATAACATGACCCCCCCTCTCACACCTTCTGGGGAAATGTATTTACGTTATATAATTTACCCATTGTTTATCTATAGTTTTTGCAATTGGACAGTATGCATACATTTTCCAGGTAGAGGGTTCAACGTATCAGAGAACCCTACTGTAAACGTTTTAAATCTCCTATCTGCCAAAGTGGAGAATTTTGTAGTTTTTCCCAGAAGATAGATCACGAATGTGTGGTTTATTTGGGTTTTTTATTGGTTTGTTTTCCTAGTGGTGATCGTATCGATTCGTTGATCCTAGAATATTGGAAGAGGACTCATTAAAAGCAATATTAGAAATTCTAGTGCCCTTTTCAAGTGACCAATAGGATTGGAAGGCAGCTAGACCCCCTCCAACGACCTTTTTTACTTAAAATCGTCTGATCAAAATTTTGAGATAGCCATTTTGTTCAGAATAGTTGAAAAGCTGAATAACTATATCTTAGGAGATAACACGACCACCCCCACAGCTTCTGGGTTACGTTATAAAATTTACTCATTGTTTGTCTATAGTATTTGCAATTGGAAAGTATCCATAAATTTTCCGGGAAGGTTCAACGTATCAGAGAACCCTACTGTAAACGTTCTAAATCTCCTATCTGCGAAAGTGGAGAATTTTGTAGTTTTTGCCACAAGATAGATCACGAATGCGTGGTTTATTTGGGTTTTTATTGGTTTGTTTTCCCCGTGGTGATCGTATCGATTCACTGGTCCTAGAATGTCGGGAGAGGACTCATTAAAACCAACTTTAGAAATTCTAGTGCCCTTTTCAAGTGACCAAAAAAATTGGAAGGCAGCTAGGCCCCCTCCCCGACCCTTTTTACTCAAAATCGTCTGATCAAAATTTTGAGAAAGCCATTTCGTTCAGAATAATTGAAAAGCCGAATAACTATATCTTAGGAGATAACATGAACGCTCCCACAACTTCTGGGGAAATGTCTTTACGTTATAAACTTTACCCATTGTTTATCTATAGTACTTGCAATTGGAAAACATGCATACATTTTCCGGGTGGAGGGGACGAATTTTCTGCTGGGAGATTTTCTACGGGGAGAATTTTTCATGGGAAGGAAAACCCAGGGAATTTTCCAGGAGGTGAATTTGTCAGGAGAACTTTTACACTTGGGGAGTTTGCCTGAATTCTCGTCACGTATTGAAATGTTAAGAATAATTGTCCAGGGTAAATTTTCATCAGGATCGAGTTATCTAAAGGGTATAACTATGGGGGAGGAGGGATTTTTCCGTAGAGATGGAACTAGATTTCCTGACTTTATTTAAAAAACTATCAAAAATTATAAAAAAAACAAGTTTTTTCAAGTGAAAGTAAGGAGCGACATTAAAACTTGAAACGAACAGAAATCATTTGGTATATGAAAGGGGTTGCCCCCTCCTCAATACTCCGCTCTTTACGCTTAAGTTTGAACTTCGTCCCAATTCTTTAAGACCGACTCCTGAAAAACAAAGCTCACTTAATTAGGGCAATAAGAAGCTTTTATTCAAGTACTCAAAAACTTTTGCATAAAGAGTGAGGTGTTGAGGAGGGGGTAATATACCTCTTGGATGTAATAATTTCTGTTTGTTTTAAGTTTTAACACTGCTCCTTGCTTTCAATTGAACAAATCTTGTTTTTATTTATTTAAAAGAAGCATAAAAAGCTACAAGCCAGAGGGATTTTGCCTCATTTTAGAAAAATAGGAAAACAACCCAAATGGTTCTTAAATAAAATCAAAAGATTAGATTCAACTTGTCCGAGAACACTACTGTAGAGGTTTCAAGATTTTATCTACAAAATGGGGAATTTGGTATTTTTTGCCAGAAGAAACATCACGGATGCGTGTTTATTTGTTGTTTTTTTCTTAGGGGTTATCACAGTGAACCAATGATCTTAGAGAGGGCAAAATCAAGAGAGGCCTCATTCAAATGGAAATTATAAGTTATAGTGCCTTTTTTAGGTCAACAGAAAGAAACTTGCCCATTGTTTGCATATTCTGTTTGCTATTGGGAAACACATGGAATTTTTCAAGGGGAATTTTCTGTGATAGGGGATTTTCCACAGAGAATTTTACACGGGGAGGAAAATCTCCCGCACATAAATTATTAAAACGAAATTTGCTTATCAATTCTTTTTTTGGCTAAATGGCTTTTTCTTAGTTTTGATCAAATGATAGTTGCCCTCCAATTTTTCGGTTACTTAAAAAAGGAACTAGAACTTTTAATTTTTAACGAACGTTTTTATTAGAAAAAATATACGTAACTTAAGAATTAACTTCCGTAACAAACTTTTCTATTCTTATATTTGAATATGTATATGAGGCGGTTTGTCCCCTTGTCAACACCTCGCTCTTTACGCTAAATCCCATGTTTTGTTCCAATTCTTTAAGAATGGCCCCTGAATTAGAAAGGCCGCAGAATAAATAATTGAAATTATTAAAAATACTTTCGCACAAAGAGCGAGGTATTTATCTCCTCCTAAATACCTCGCTCTTTATGCTAAAGTGTTTTTAGAATCCCTAATATGCACAATAATTTCTGTTCGCTTTAAGTTTAAATGCTACTCCTTACTTTCAATTGAAAAAACGTCTTCATGTTTATTTTTTCATTTTTTTTATAGTATGCTAGAAAATCCCGCACCCTTTTCATTGAATTTCTTTTCCCACATGACATATTCCTCCAAGAAAAAATTCTCCCGCATAGCACCCTCCCCTCAGCCGCACCCCCAAACCAAAAAAATCCCCTGAAAACGTCTGTACACTTCTCAATAACCATTACTGTATGAAATGGGAGAAAAATGTCTCCCATTGTCTCTTTGGGAGAAAAATGAGCGTGGGAGGGGGCCTAGGTGCCCTCCAAATTTTCGGTCACTTAAAAAGGGCACTAGAAATTTTAATTTCCGTTACAATGAGTCCTCTTGTGACGTTCTAGGACCGCTTTCTCGTTACGATGACCCCTGAAAAAAAAAAACACACGCACCCGTGATCTGTCTTCTGGCAAAAAATACGAAATTCCACATTTTTGTATAGTGGCTTGAAATTTTTGATGTAGGGTTCTCTGATACGCTGGATGTGATGGTGTGATTTTCGTTAAAATTCTATGACTTTTAGGGGGGAGGGGGTGTTTCCCCCTATTTTCCAAAATAAGATAAATTTTCTCAGGTTCGTAACTTTAGATGGCGAAGACTAAATTTGATTAAACTTATATATTTAAACTCAGTATAAAAATCAAATTCTTTTGATGTTTCTTTTAGCACCAAAATTCCATATTTTAGAGTTTCGTTTACTATTGAGCCCGGTCGCTCCTTACTACAGTTCGTTACCACGAACTGTTTGATGAGAAGCTTTTTTAAAGTGCTAAAACACTTCAGCGTGAAGGGTGAGGGATTGAGGAGGGGGTAGCTCCCTAATATACGAAATGATTTCTGTTCGGTTTAAGTTTGAATGTTGTTGCTTACATTCGGTTGAAAAAAAAATATTTAGCAAACAGTTCACAGCAATGAACTGTAAGTAAGGAGTGACTCGTCCCAACAGTAACCGAAACTCTAAAAAAGTAATTTTGATAAATATTGACACATCAACAGAATTATGCTACCCATCAGAACCTAGAAGCCCGAGAAAATTTGTCCGTTTTTTGAAAAAAGGGAAACATCCCCAAAAACCCAAGCGACAATAAAAATCACACCATCAGATTTAGGACATCGGAGAGCCTTTCTCAAGCTCCTTGCTTCTTTTTTTTTCCAGGGCTAATCGTCCCGAATCAATAGTTCTGAAAGATCGAAAGAGGGTACATTCAAACATAGGGATGGCATGAACTCCCGTTATCCCTGACGGAATGGATGTAATTTGTGCAATTTACCCACTGTTTATTTATTATTTGATGTTGGAAAATATACATAAATATTTGGTAATAGGAAGGAAATTTTCTGTGGGGGTATTTTTCAAGCAGATAATTTTTCATAGGGAGGAAACATCCTGGGAAGAACTTCCGATAGAGGAGGGAGGCGGATTCCCAGGCACGATTTGAAATACGATCGGTAATAAAAGAAAAACTCTTTTTTTTCAACTGAAAGTAGGAAGCAAAGTTAAATCTTAAATCGAACAGAAATTATCGTGTATTTCACGGGCACTACTCTGTTGAATCCCCGCTCTTTACACTAACGGTTGACTTTGTGTCGTAGTTCTTTAAGAAAGAGTGATCAAACACAAAGCCCGTTGAATTTGAAAAAGAAGTATTTTAAAGAGCTTTACTACTTTATTGTCAAAAACAAGGAAATGAGGATGGAGTATCCCCCCTCCCTCATATACGGGATAATTTCGGTTCTTTTTTAGTTTTAAATTCCTAATTATTTTCACTTGAAAAAAATTGTTTTTATTATTTAGTTTACCCCCACCCCTGCGTTAATCATTGGCTATCAAGCAATAAACGATGTCGGATGTGTCACGTGACAATGAAACCCTATGATTCAACCGTAGAATTTTACTGTTTTGCCCGTAGGATTTCGATTCTGACCTCTATGCAGTGTTTCTAAAATAACTAAAATTTCGACATTCTTAAGAATCTATTTTTCATATTCTATACTCGAGTTAAGATTTTTCAATAATTGTATAAGTTTTCAGATGTGGTATGACATAGCCGACAACACTGGTTTGCATCTTTAAATAAGAGATTTAGGGTCTATTCCAAAAATTGGAATATGTTTAATATTCAATCCCACTCATATAGTAAGCTTATGAAAAATGCTATTGCTCTTATGCTATAAATAATTAACACTTAATGCTATAACCTCTTTTGTTCTAGAGTTACTTTCGATTTACAATCAACTCAAAATCTATTATAACCAAATTTTCACGAGTTTTACAGACCGAAAGCGTTAAGTACAGGTCTCCCCCACAGTCAAAAGTATAACGTCTTTTCAACAATCGACGGCTTAAAAAGCGTTTTATATATTTTTTAGCTAATCTTCAACATTTTGGAAAATGTCATAAAATATATACCATATTTCCACGACCTTACTGCATAGTTCTTTTGAAGGATGATCAAAATTCTTTTTCAATAATTTTATTCGGGTCTTAAAATTTTCCTCTAGGCTTCTCATACAAGCCTAGATACTCATGAAAACGCCCAAAGGTTTTTTGGGGTTAGGATGCTCATCCATAGACCAGAAACTATCGTCAACGCAAAAGTCCTGTATACACTATTATTTCATTTAAGAATTCAATGCATGAAAACGATGCATTTTCTCAAAAGAAAAGACACAATTTTAGAGATCAGAGCGGGCACAAGTTGAATCCTCTAAGTTAACAATCTTAAACCAAACAGACTACATTGAATGAAGAAATCCAGCACAAAAAGAAACGGAAAAGGCCATTAATATAAGTTGTGCAACCCTCATTTAACTCCCCAAAACAATTAGTAGCATTGACTCTTCAATGAATACGCAATATATTTTCAATTGAAATTATTCTTTACTCGACGGTCAATATATTTGAAAGAATGAATTATTTTAGTCATTTTATAATTATTATTATTTCGCCATTAGTAAGCATATAGATACAGTAAACCCTGGCATTGGGGTTTTTGGACAAGCAAGATCCCCTTTCCTACTTTTATCAGGTTCACTCTATATATAAAAAAGTCCTAGCTACATTTTTTAAGTTTAGCATTAATCCGCAAATATAAAATGGCGGGCCCAAAATAGGTCTGTCGAAACTGTTTTTGAAACATAACCACAATATCACTTTTCCTTCATGGCATCCCCTTCTTAAAAGGGGATGCTTAAAGTTAAAAGTATACAATAGTTGTTTGTGTATAGTAAGTGCTCTTCATTAATTGTTTTGATAAACATAGTTATGTATTTATTTTAATTTTCTCTATCTTGTACTCCGTCCCTATGAACTATCCCTAGCTATAAGAACAACAAGCAGTTTGCACGAATACAAAGAAACAATATTTTATTGATTAAATTTATATTAAAATATAAAATAAAAAAATGTTCTTGTATGTTGAGTCAGGAAGAGGTTCTTTGCAGGAGCAGAAGCCACATAATTGCACAGCTTCAATGAGCAGTAAATTCGTTAGGTGAAGGATGAGCAAAAAAGAAAATCGATTAAAAATTTTTTTAAGGGTTCTATTTTTTTTAGTAAAATATAAAAAGAAGAGCAAAAAAATATAAGCGACTTTTACTGAGATTCTATTTAACTTGAGGTTTAGAACCCTTGTTTTTTTTTTTTTAACTTTAAAATTATAAGAAACCAGTTCTGCTGCACTGTCTTTTTATGTAAAAATAAGCGTCTATACACAAAAAGACGAATGCAACAGAAAACAGGCTTATACAGAGTTTTAATGCCACAAATTTACTGCCCAGCTACTTCATTATCTAGAAAAGAAAAGGAAAGTCAATCATTTGCAGACAATAGACAATATGTTTTTCCGAACTAAAAAATTTATAAAAGGATAAATTTTGAAGACTGGCTAAATACATTACAAGAGCGAAAGCCTAAAGATGGTTGCGATCTCTAGTCAAGACCTTTTTTCTTCACATGTAATTATGCTTGCTATTAACAAATCCTTTTAGACTTTCCTGGAACATTTTGTGATACAGGAAAAGCACAGATACAAACGTGTTCATTAAAACTGAATTAGTCAATACAAGAGAATATGCTAAATGTGAAAATGAGCTCTACCTAAGGAGGGGCGGGGGTAGCATGGATTAGTTTTTGGCGCGAAAGAAATTTGCTGGGCAAAACCTTTCATGGGTAGATAAGGTGTGATTTAAAAAAATTACATTTTCTAAGAGCCATTTTCTAATCATAAGAATATATGTGCATCCAGGTAGTCAAAAGAGCACATCTCCAATATCTTAGTAATTTCTAAGGGTATTAAGTTGAAACCTTGAATCATTGGTGAGGAGGGTGTCGAACAAAATCAAAGTATACTATATACACCTAAGTAGTCGAAAGGGCGCGTCTGCAAAATATCAAGAGCGGCTAAGATTATTTAGTAGACGCTTTCAGAGGATGCTGGGGGAGGATTCTAAACTAAATCGAAAGACACTCTGTGCATCCATTTCGTCAAAATGATGAACCTATAATATAACAAGAATCGCTTAAAGGTGATATAATATAACAAGAATTGCTTAAAGTATTAAGCTGAAACATTCGGTGCATGTTGAGATAAATCCCGAACAAATTGTCAAAAGACAGTATCCGCAACCTGTCACGAACAGCTTTTGATATCAAGTCTAACTTACAAGGAATGATCACAGAGCAAATTGAATTCAACGATAAGATACTACCTGCATTCAGGTTGAAAAAGGGGCATATCAAAAATATCTCAGCAACTTCTTAGGGTATTAAGGCGACTTTCAGATAATTGTACGGATGGTAGTGATCAAAATCAAAACGCACTATGTGCATCAAGGTTGCCAAAAAGATATATTACAAGTATCTCAGGAAGTTCCATGGACCACAGTAGAAACTTTCAGGGAATAAAAAAACATTCTACAACAAAGTCAAAAGCAACGGTGTACATAAAGGTAAAAAAGGGGCGCATTTATAATATTTCAGGAACAACTAACAGTAAAAACGCACTATGTGCATCAAGGTAGCCAAAAAGACATATTGACAGTATCTCAGGAAGTTCCATGGACCACAGTAGAAACTTTCAGGGAATAAACAAACATTGTATAACAAAGTCAAAAGCAACTGTGTACATAAAGGTAAAAAAAAACGGCACATTTATAATATTTCAGGAACAACTAACAGTAAAAACACACTATGTGCATCAAGGTTGCCAAAAAGACATATTGACAGTATCTCAGGAAGTTCCATGGACCACAGTAGAAACTTTCAGGGAATAAACAAGCATTGTACAACAAAGTCAAAAGCAACTGTGTACATAAAGGTAAAAAAAGGGCGCATTTATAATATTTCAGTAACAACTAACAGTATTAAATAAAATTTCGAGTGAATATCGAGAGCTATATTGAACTAATTCAGGAGACATTAAGTGCATTATGAATGTCAATATGGCATATATGCAATAACTCGGGAACATTTAAGAGTATTAAGTGGGAACTTTCACCGAAAATTGAGAGAAATGTTAAAATAAATCAAAAAAACACTCTGTCTTGAGGGAACTTGAGGGAATGCCGATGGGGATATTGAACTAAATCGGTGAAATGTATGAATCCAGGGTGTCAAAATGGTTCATCTGCAATACGGCAGGAACGGCTAAGATATTTGAAACTTTCTGTAAATATTGAAGGTGATGTTGAGCTAAATCAAATGACACTATCTCCATCCAGGACATCAGAATGAGACGTCTTCAATAGTTCATATACGGTTAATGGTATAGATTAACGCCTTAAGCGACCTAGCTGAAACTGTGAGGGAATATTGGACGGAAAGGACAAGTAGATACCAAATTTTGATTTGTTGACCAAAGGGAGCTCATCAGCGACAAAGAATGTTTGAAAAAAAAAAAAAAATGGTTGTATTGATTCTTAGTGTGAAATGTTCTCTTTTTTTGATCTCATTAAAATTTCAGGCCGTGAAGACACCTCAATAAAAGTTTCAGAACCAAGGGAATCGCAACTGGAAATAAATCTTGTAAGGGATTCTTCATCTCTTTTTTTTTTTTTCAACAAATTGGAACTATATTAGCTAATATACTAGCTCAAAATGCATCAATGTAAACAAACAAGCTATTAAAGCAAAATATAACACTCACAAAAAATTCCTACAACGAAGTGGTTGATCATTATTTGTCTATATCAAAGGTTGTAACAGTAGATACGACGGAACAGCTTCACCCCCCAAAAATTCCCAAAATTGTTCACATTTTTTAAAATACTAGTACCCGTACTCAACCATTTGTAGTTCTATAATATAGCTATTTTTAGAATTCCTAGCAAAATTTTGTCCAGAATATTAAGAGCAACCCAAAATCTTTTTGCTTTTATTCATCAATAAAAAAAAATACCAACAAAACTTACAGAAATTAATTTTTTTTAACTTAACAAACAGAAGATGTTTCAACAAAAGAAGTTTTTTTTTAAATAAGTATAGAACTAATTTAAACCAAAGGGGAGCAGAAGTAGTGAAAAAAAAGTCATGCTGCTCGGTTAGGTCTTATTCATTGACAACGATTGTTGCTCGTTATAAGTTTCAAGAAGAATTAATTGACTTTATTTCTGCTAGTCTTTGGCTTAATGCAGCTCTTTACTTTTCTATGAAAAACTGCTTTTTAGAAGATTTCCTAATTTAGTTTATGTTGGTTTGCCAAAATTTTGTCTTGATTGAGGTTCTCTATAATCTGAAATTTTAATTGAGCGTCTCCATGACAAAGTTTTAAAGCAGATTAGCATTAACAAAATAAGATTTTTGAGCTGTGGATGAATACAATCAATTTTTCTTCCAAAAATGATTGTCCTTGTTAAGTTCACCTTAATTTAGAAGTGCATCACACACCAGACCTAAATTTGCGCCTATTTTCGGCCGCAAAAAATCGATACCACAAAAATTAGTTTTAACTTTTTTTTCTATAGGGGTTCACTTACCTGGGGATAGGAAATAACATGGATACATATAGCTTGTTTTGACTTACATTGCTAATTCTCAGTGAATAAACTCTAATACCAAAGAGGATGAAAGTGCCAAAACGTTTAGGCAGATTTGCGACAAAATCGGTTTAGCCTTTCTCTTCCCCTTTCCTCAAGTTAAAATTCAAGGTGTGTATGGTTCCTCACCCAAAAACAACTCCCTGAAAGTTCCAACTTGATCTCCCAAGCCATTCCCATAATACTCAAAAAATGTTGCTTTGATCGCAAGGCATCACATAGTGTCTTTTGATTTATCTCAATATTTAACCGTAAATAGATTTTAAGTGCCAAAGCAGCGAATAGTGAAAAATATTTTGGCTTATTAGAGACAAAACATATTTACCGCCTATCCCTGGCAGAAAATCGTATGTCCCCTTGCCCCTTTTCTTTCATATCCAGTTTTATCCCACTAGCTGTTTCCAGGATATTACAGATAATATATTTTGACAGACTGAATGAACTTCGAGTTTAATTTAATTTAGCGCTACGCTCTACCCCAAACCATGACGACACGCATACTTCCCCCAGCCCCAAAACTCCCTGACAATTTCAACCTGATACCCCAAGCCATTCCCGAGCTATTACACATAGATCATTTGATAAGTATCTTTTGATTTACCTCACTACTTGACCTTAAATAAAGTATAAGTACCATAGTATAATAGAAGCTAATAGCCCAAAATATTTGGGTGGATCGGAGACAATATTATTTACCCCTTTCCCCTCTCCTCAACAAATGATTCCCCCCTCCTTTGCCCATATTCTCCATTCCTTTCTACAACAGCATCTTAATTCTCTCTCCCCAAATGTCAAAATATGATGTTCACTTGACATCCCCCAACACCCAACGAAAGTTTCAACTCAGACCCCCTAGCCATTTCAAAGATATTGTAGATACTCGTAATATGGAAACTCCGGTACTTGCATCATCTTTTGACTTACTCACGTAAGCGTTTCGTTTTCAGAGTAAACCCATGGGATGGGAACAATGGCCAAGCGATCTATCCTAAGAGCTTCTAGCTAGTCGGAAAACCCAGATCGAATATGGATGCCTTTTCTATCTGTGAGTAATTGGTGTTCCAAGTAATTAAGGGCCATGGCTCCTCGGCCGGTGTGGGCAACATCGGCCCTGAAGAAATGCATTTTACAACTACTCCCATGCACATCATGTTTTAAGCCGAATCATGAAAGATCCCGTAAAAACTAAAATGTCTTTATACTGTCTTACTGTTGATATTTCTAGAGCTTTCGACAATATTGTGCACTCCCAGGCTCTATTTTCCCTTGCGTCTTCAGGTGTTAATCCTTCCGTACTAAGTTTATTGTCTTCTTGGTATTCAAAGTCTAAAATTCAAGTTACCTGGAGCGTAATAAGCGTTATAAATCATGCACAAACCGTTGCGGTTGTAACAGCTTTTGTTTGGGGATATTTTTCCGTAAGCGAAGCGTAGGTTTTTCACGGCTTGATTCACTAGGGATGAACAAGTAGTGGAAAGTGTTGGGCCGAAACACAGACCAAGCCAACGAACTAAAGAAGAACATGGCAGAACTGCAGTCCCAGCAACAAATGGAGCGACCGCATAAGGGCTATTAAAACAAATAAACTCGCATTTAGACGCATTAACTGACAGTCCAATCTTAAATTCGAAACCCACGCAAACAAAAAACAAGCTTGGCAACTCTGAAAGAAAGAAAAAAAAACCTGTTAGAATGCCTACCTAAGCACTCGACGACAAGATTTTTAAACTGCTTCGTCAAGCGTTGCAACAAAATCTTTAATGATTTTTTGGTGTTGTGTCAACACCAGATAGAAAATCTGTAAGGACAAACTTTGGTTCAGCCCCCAGTGTAAGAACGCTATCTGAGCAAAGCGAAAGCTACACAAGCCATGGCTGCTTTCCAATCGCAAAGAGGACAAAATTGAATTGATCAGCACGCGCAATTATGCAGTTCATATGATTAGTCAATCCTGGTTTCAGCATAAAAAATCCTTTGTTATTCCTTTTCCTGATTTGCTTTCGCTCCGAAACCTTCCCACAAACATGAAAGTTCTCACATATTATACCTATCCTAAAGCCAGATGGGGATCCAATGAGCTAAAGGCCTATAAGCCTTCACTCTTGTGGTAGCGAAGTCTATGAGAGTGGCAAATAAAACATTTTAACAGTTTCTGGAATCAAAAAACCTTCTGGATAATCGCCAATATCGATTCTGATGGAAACGCCGATTAATGGACTGGCTAGTGACCTAGCATAAGGATTGGATCAAACTCCTTGCAATGAGGTATAACATTAGTCTATCATCACTCAACATTGCTATAGCTTTCGACCCTGGGTGTCACCGTGGCCTGCTAAAGAAACTCCATGCGGAAGGTATTTGTGGATGTCTTTTAAAAGTGATTAAGATCTTTCTTTCTGATCTTTTACTGTGGGTTGTCAACAACGGGTCTGTTTCCCACGAATGTTCAGTGGAAGCACGGATTCCCAAAGGCAGTGTCTTGCGACCTGCGCTTTCCCCCATCTACAAAAATTAAATAGAAGACAACCTCACAGGCCCTTTGCATCACTTTTCTGATGATACTACGACACACTCATACGTCCCAAAAACAACACCGAGCACCAGCCTTAATTTCTCTGTCAATGGATTGTTTTAAAATTGAAAAGTAGTCTGATAGACGGATGATCAAATTGAATGCCCAAGGTGCCACGTGAACACTCCAGTTCCATTTTCAAAAAATGAAACTATAAAGAGTAGACGAGCTCAATCTCTACTGGGGATTCATGTCTCCGCCAGCCTCCACTTGCCCAAATAGGTAATATGTCAAGCAAATGACACTTCTAATGCCTTTAAGGGGTTAAAGGGATGGTAGTCCGACATTTAATAATGGCATATTTTTTTTTTCGTTTGGTGACACACCTTAATTCATGTTTCACATATTATTTTATTTCTGCTAATCCTGGGATTTACCAATCATCCCTTACTTCCTTGAATAGTGTTACTGAAGCCTTTGATTTATTAACCAAGGAAATGCCTCCCCCTAGGTGATGGATCAAATTAGTTCATTCTTTAGGTTAAGTGATAACAGAGAAGTAGCATCACGGAGGAAATAAAGAGGATGATTTGTGTATTTAAATGGAATATTATTCTGATATAATATGCAAGAATCCAAATAGTAGTGTGTGCCCGAATTTCTTCTATCGATGAAGACGTTTGAAAAAAAAAATGAAGAAAATCAGAGACGACGCTATATTCGATTTACATCATTTTCAGTCCATTTTACATCATTTTAATATCAATTATTGACATTTTTAAAATTCTCCATCCCTACATTCAACACGAAAACATGTCCTTGGAAATCAAATTTGGCGCTATTTTTATACTTTTCACAATGTGAATACGGGATCTAGATGACCCCATCGATTTATCCCGTTTTCAACGGGATATCATTTTTAATTAAAATTTCCGACATTTTCACAATTTCCCATTCTGAGCTTTAAGATCATAATACATCTGAAATAAGGGTTTGATTATATTCCATTTTTTCCATGCTACCAATAAAATGTAGTAATTTACTATTTAGCTTTTTTTGTTTTAATTAATAATTGAATTAATTAATTAGTTTTTTTGTTTAAGTTTTTGTTGTAATTTACTTTTTTTAATTTACTATTTACCATTTCGATATTAATATGTAAATAATTTATTTTATCTTAATTTTTTTCTTTCCATTATATTTAAATCATACCTTTACCTATTTCTTTAAACTTTTTTTCAAGGTCGGCTGCTTTAGATTCAAAACACTTAGGTGCAAATAAATCAACTATTTCATCTTTATTTATTTTTCATGCTCATTTTGCTTAAAAGTTTCTCCAATTATCAGTTGCTAATGTTAATAAACCAATTTTCAATTCAAAAATAACATATATTAACATATAAGTTGCTAAAATCGTTGATAAGCGTTAATATAATTCTTCATTAGCACTACTGAAATCACAATCAAATCTTCTTGCAGAAATGTATATCCATATACTCTTACTTAAATTCTGTTGGTGTTTATATGGTCAGATAACATTTTGTTTGGCGTATAAATGTTATCTTTCTCAGATTTCTGTAACACAACAACAATTTCAATTGTAATTATAACGTTCACTGACTACACTCCATGTCAATTCTTTATCCATTATATTATTACTTTTATAAGTATTTGCCTGTGGAGGTTGTCGAGGCAGAGAGTGTTCGAAATTTTAAGAGTGCATTAGTAAATACGCCTTTTTATTTAGACGCTTTTGTTGTGTAGCGTCGTTTTATTTAGAAGTTTTTGCTGTTTAGTTTGTCGTTGCCAATTTACTTTAGATTAGTATTATGATTTTGTGTTTTTGCGACAAGCATTAATGTTTACCGCTATTCGTAATAATAAATAAATAAATAAATAAAATTACACGCTTCTACTTTAATTCAAATGAGCTGCCCATTCCTAATACAGCTTTTAATTAATCTACTTCTAATTGATAATCTACTTCTTCGTTAATCCTACTTCTAATTGAGTCACTATTGGTATACTGGGATGTAATAGTTGTAACATCCATGATAAATGCATTACATCTATTTTAAAATTTTGAGCTCCATATTTTATGATTATATTGGAAAAATCGCTTCTTTTTAATATAATATGATGTGTAACACCTCTAAAAACACAATTAATATCTTACCAAAATACATATAATCGTGATAATGGTAAATATATGCTAACCATAGACTTTCTTTCGTTTTATTAAATCTTTTAAATAAACAACAATTAACAGCGTCATTTCGTTTTGTTGTGATGGTTCCACCACCTCCTGCAACAGTTGCGAAATTGCTTTCAAACTGATTTTCTTCTTTGAAGGAATCAACGAATTGAGTTTTTTCTTAAAACCAAAACATATTAGTAGCTGCGCTTCAACTATAATCACCTGAAAATTCTAATAAATTTTTAGCAGTAGTCATTATACCTACATAATCAATACTTTCAAAACATTCCCCATTGATAATATATTCAACATTTTTAAACAAATTTAATCCACTGTTTGTCAAAGAAGCTTCATCATTATTTCGCATATTTGTTCCTTTCAATCGTGTTATTTTCACTTTTTGCATAAAGGTAACTATCGCTCAGAAGGATCCAAGATTCCAAATCCTTTGAAATGAAACCATAATTTAATTGTTTGAGATATATTCACATTTTTTTTTTATAATTTCTGTATATTCATATTTGGTTTTAGAATCATCAAGAATACGCTTTTTAAATATTTCCCAATAAGAAGCAACAGCTTGATTCCCAGTCATTTATATACAGAAGAACTTATCAAATAAACTTTAAAAGATTTACAAATAGTGGCGGCAAATCTTCGATTGTCGCTAAGGGTGTTCTTTGCACCCAATAAGCCTTTCCTCAGTTAATCAGGATGCTTATCAAAATATCTCGTATTATTTGGAACTATATCTTTTAGAGATCTCAAATCATTTAACTCTCTTGGATTATAATCTATCCAATCTTTTCCATATTCAATCACTGTGTTTTTAAATAATCCCAGTCGAGGTTTAATCATAGTGTTATACGTGGAACGAGCTTCATCTTTTATATTTTTATGGAAGTCTTGAATAATTGAGAATTGACGATATTTTTAAAGAAACTACCAATCCCGCTACCATACTGTCTTGTATACAATAATTGTTTCTTATTGATCAACATTTATTATAGATAAATTTTATTAAATAATTTCATTAAACTTTTTTCAAATCCAAAACATATTCAATATTCTCTCCATTCAGATCAATTAATCTACCTAATTGATCAGTTAGTCATTTTTAGCACGTTGATATATTCGTTTCGACTAAATGGAAGAAATTGCCTTTCTATAGGAGTCTCACAGAGTAACGTTCCAGGTTCTGTTTTTGGAGCAAAACTCGAGATCACATCAGAGGTTGTATTCCCATTCACAATGGAACTATCCACTTATGGGCAGTGAATATGTATTTTATCAACATTTCTTCTAGTATAAAGAGCTTTAGTAACTTCATTATATTTACTAATTAGTTCAGCTTCATTTTTAATCCTAGAATAAAACAGACATCACTATTAAACAAAATTTATCATTCTCTTTCAAAATAATAACAAATTTCATTGTTAGTAGATTGGATAATATACTGATTGAGCATCGATCTAGGAATGAATTGAAATAACGAG